>NC_022009.1:40802931-40834843 GCF_000317375.1 Microtus ochrogaster | reverse complement strand
TTGCAGGAGGGTCCAGGAGGGGTGATGCTGCAGGTTAGGTCCCACTGAGATGCAAGAGGACCCTAGCTGGCTCAGTGGCTCCATCACTGCCTCCCCCAATGTGTATACTGTAGCATTGGCCCTCTAGGCTACCAAGTAGCCTGTCCCAGAGGTGCTGGAAGATACCGTCCCTGCCCTGGCCATCTCATTCTATGTTTCTTTCCTAATAGACCTCTTCTGGAATCCATGGCATCCCCATGGAGGTGTGCCCCATAGCTGTGCCCGTCTGCTTCCCACCATGATGATCGTGAACTAATCCTCTGAAATTGTAAGCAAGCCGCTAATTCAATACTTTCTTCTTCTTCTATAAGAGCTGCCTCGGTCATGGTGTCCCCTCACAGCCATAGAATAGTAACCAAGGCACCCACTGTAGCGAGATCTACACTCCATGTTTATCACTGCCTCATTCACTATAGCAACGAATTAGAATCAGTTGTCCACTGGCAGATGGTCACTGGAAAACCTAGCATGTATATAAAATGGAATGCTATTCATCTCTAAAACTAAATTAAATTACAAAATCTACCAAAAAAGGGCTTAGAACATTTAACATTAACCAAGGTCATATAATCTCAGAAAGAAAAAGCTTTGTGTTCTCTCTCATATGTGGACTCTAGCCAATAACATATGTATATATTTAAGCACATGTGCATGCAGGTTCAGTATAACATGAAGAAACAAGAACAAGAAAAGCTAAATATAAGGAAACAAAGAAGAACTGAATATAAGTGGTAGTTCTGAATAAGGTTATAAAGCTAATTGGTGTTTGTTTGTTTGTTTGTTTGTTTTTGCTCTAACTCTGTCATGGGTTTTTTGGTTTTGGTATGGATAAGCACATAAACATATATTTGATAATGAAGATATAAAACTCAGTGTGAAGCTCCACAGCTTCGTGAAGGCTGTTCTGGCTATAGAAGTCAGTCACTGAGATATACAGACCTTGGGTTTGGTTAATTTTACTGTGTGACATTGATTTTATTTGCAAGTTTTTTTTTTAAAATGAAGTTTATAAAATTAATGAATTAAATAAAGTTAACTAACTAAAAATGAAGCCGCAAAATTTTCTAAAAAGATTGTATTTGGCAAGTATGCATGTGGGTGTTGTGTATACTTGCAGTGTGTGTGCACCTGGAGACTGGGGAGAGCATCGGGTGTCCTTATTGCCTTGATCTAGGCAGGTAGTGAAGAAGTTCCAGCATCTCCTGACTCCTCCACAGTGTTGGGTTACAGGGACACAGTGCACACACAGCAACATGCAGTCTTTTATGTAGGTGCTGGGGATTTGAACTCAGGACCTCATGCTGTACAGCCATCTCCTCTGCCTCCTTTTTGAGAAGTCTGAAAGTATCCCATGTACAGCTTCCTTTGAAAACTTGGACAATCAGGACCCTGAACCTACAGTTCCAAGCATCAGCAGCTACTGAAGATCTTTTTTTTAAAAGACATTTTTATTTATTAAGTATACAGTATTCTGTCTGCATGTATGTCTGCAGGTCAGACCAGAAGAGGGCACCAGATCTCATTACAGATGGTTGTGAGCCACCATGTGGTTGCTGGGAATTGAACCCAGGACCTCTGGAAGAGCAGCCAGCTCTCTTAACCACTGAACCATCTCTCCAGCACTCACTACTGAAGATCTTTAGACTAGCCAAGAGCCCTGGCCTTGACCCCAAGTTCCCTACCAATAATTTTGCCAAGAAGGGAAAATGAAGGACATAGGGTTCTCGGTGAAACTCCAGAACACCCTGACACCCTGTGTACAATGAGGTGTCGTGAGGATGTCCTCGACCTTTGTTGAGAGGAGACGGCAAACTCCGGGGTCCTGGGCTCTAGCCCTCCTGTTTCATCCTTTTCTGGGTCACAGCTCAGATCTGTTTGTCTTGGAGCCTCAGTTTTGTGCACTGTGACACACCTTTCTGAACCCTTCCTGTCTCCACTCATCCATCTTCTTGGTTGTGCCTCACGTGGGCAGAAACTGCTTCTGGAATCCAACCCCACATTCCTCTTCAGGGACACGAGATATATCTTACCAGACTACCAGGAGGCCTTCGCCCCTCTCCCCTAGAACCCTTCTTTCAGGCTCCTGGACTAACATCCTGATGTAATTCATCCATAGGTCTGGACCTTTGAATATTGTTCTCTACAATGTCTTGTATGAAAATGTAATGTTTGGGCTGTCTAGATGGCTCAGAAGATAAAGGCATTGGCCACCAAGTCTAACAACCTGAGTTCTATTGATGAGACTGCATCGTGGCGGGAGAGAACCAGCTCCTGCAAGTTGTTCTCTGACCTGCACATATACACCGCGTTATGTGCATAAAATTTTTAAATCAGCATTTAAGCCTTGCTGTCACTCTGAGAGACTCCATGACCAGAGCTGTGCTAAAGTGGTTTTGTAGGATGTTGATATTCAAATGAGCAGAACTAGGGTGATTTCCCCCATTCTCTTGATTTCTTATAGTGTTTGCCCTTGTGCACAGGGGCACCGTGACTATTGTTGCCTTGGGAATGGGGTCACCGTATGCTGTGGGTAGCTGGTTTTCTTGATATTCAGATTCACGGCCCCTCACACTTGGCTGATTGGGGTGAGTGGGTTTTCTGGCTAGCAAGCCTGCCACACAGCTCTCAGCTCTCTGAACCCCTAATCTGGGCTGTTGCCAGTAGCTATCCAGTAAGCAGAAATCCCTAAAGTAATTAGCTATGCCAAGGGTTGGGGTTTGTAGCTGCCTTCCAGATGGTAATGTAGTTAGGCTTTTACTACCATTGTCCCCAGACAGGAGATGGGTCTCTGAGGGTGTCTGTAAATGCACATTAGGCTCTCGGCCAGGTCTGCCTTCTCATCTGCAGGGGTTACCCCTTAGTAAGACACTTTTTTATACTTAACAGAGGGGGGATAGTAGACGTGAGCCTGAGTCTGAACTTCACAAGTCTACTTCCGGGAGAAGCTGTCTCAGAGCCCCCTGGGATGCTGGATGCAAAAGATGGTTTTGGGGCGTAGAGGCAACATGCCTTCCCCTACCCCCACACACACTTGGCAGGGTCATAATTCAAGCCAGTGGCTAGGCAGCCATATACCCACTCGTTCCTCAACCGCACTAAAGAGCAAGGTGCTTATCAAAAACGATGGAAATGGTCCTTAGAGATGGAGGATGTCTGCCTTGTCTGCATTCCGGTGTGGGTAGAAAAACAAACAAACAAACAAACAGCTCTTCAGGTCTAGCCTTCTGCTGGCCAAGAAACTGGTCCTTTCATATCCAACTTCGTGTATCCTTGCTGCTCACTCAAGATGATGCTCTCCCCGAGGGCCTCTAGTCAAAGTTGAGGGGTGTTCATATGGACCTTGCTTTCCCAAGGGCGAGAAACCATACTG
Source organism: Microtus ochrogaster (assembly GCF_000317375.1). Classification (NCBI taxonomy): domain Eukaryota; kingdom Metazoa; phylum Chordata; class Mammalia; order Rodentia; family Cricetidae; genus Microtus; species Microtus ochrogaster. The sequence goes on along the minus strand of NC_022009.1, from coordinate 40,831,434 downwards.
AGGCGTTAGGAGTTACAGTGGGTCCCAGGGATTGAACTCAGGTCATCAGATTTGATGGCAAATGATGTTACCTGCTGAGCCATCTCTCTGTTACATGTTCTATCTTGTAAAATAAAGTGTTTGGTTTTTTTTTTAATTAGCGTGTGAAATATTGTCTCACTCTGGCATTTTCATATACACTGTGCTCTTGTTTACTGTCCCCCCACTTCCTGGCCAGATTCCACCCTGTTGCCCCCCCCCATCCTCTTCTTTCACAGCAGGTCCCCCATTCTGTGTCCATAATGCACATATTCTATTACCCTCTTTCTTTCCCTTCCCCATTAAGGTGTCTTTTCCGTCTTACAGTCCCCTTTCTACCATATGACCCACATCCAGAGACACATACATAAAAATTAACATCTTGGGCCTTCTTACTAGAGAAAACGTGCCGTGCTTGTCTTTCTGAGGCAGGCTTATCTCATTTAAAATAACAATTTCAGTTGCATCCATTTTATTGCAAACGTCATGACTTCATTCTTCTTTCTTTCTTCCTTCCTTCCTTCCTTCCTTCCTTCCTTTCTTTCTTTCTTTCTTTCTTTCTTTCTTTCTTTCTTTCTTTCTTTCTTTCTTTCTTTCTAGCAGCTTCAGAAAACAAAATACCTAGGAATAAACCTAACTAAGGAGATGAAAGACTCCCATAGAACTCTTGAGGGCACCTGTTGGTTTTCTTGGAGAAATGTGTAGAAGCTGATCCTGGTTACAGTAAAGTCTATGCTGTTTTATCTAAGAATCCATGTGAATTAGCATGCATGAAAGCGTGCTGTGTCAGGGCCTAGGGGCACATGCTAAATCTCCCTATCTGCTCTGGGCTTGCCCACACTTGGTTTTGTCAGATTTTACATCTTTTTTTTTTCACTGTTCAAGGTTTATTTGGTGTTTTCTTTGGCATGACACTTGGGTAGTTGGTTGCATCATCCATATGCATATCTTCACTTTACACAATATTTCAATGTACACTACAGATACATAATACACAAAATAATATCCTTTAGAACAGTTATGCACAAGATATGCATAATGGATTTACACACTGGAGCCAGGTTATGACTAACTGGGAAATCATTGGCCTAGGCATGTCTGGTGAAGGTGCATAGCACAGACACAGCAGGTTCACAGGGTAACTGAAGCCTGCACACAGTTGGCAGTGTCACACCAACTAGGTTACCACTACACAAGTACCACTTAGCATCAGGGTAGAGCTGTGGGAACACAACCACCCTAACCACAGCTCAGATGAGGAGACAGTGTGCGGTCTCCATAGAAACCCTGCTGCATGACCTATGTGGCCTGGAAGATAAGTGGCTTTCCCAAAAACCGAGTCATCGGGAGTGGTTGCAATCTGGACTCAGCTCAGTTCCGTTACCTGATGGGAGAAAGGCTGGGTGTTCACCCACTGAGCTGTCACGGATGGGTCTTGGGGGAGCACGGGGACTCCAGTGTGCCTGTGTGGAGTGGCGTGAATGTCGCTGGTGTCTCCCTGAAGAATCTGAACCCAGAACTGGGCTCTGATGCAGACAGGGAGTAGTGGAAGGAGGTTCACAAGCAGGTGGTTGACAGCGCCTATGAGGTGATCAAACTGAAAGGTTATACGTCCTGGGCCATTGGCCTCTCTGTGGCTGACTTGGCAGAGAGCATAATGAAGAATCTGAGGCAGGTGCATTCCATTTCCACCATGATTAAGGGTCTCTATGGAATCAAGGATGATGTCTTCCTCAGTGTCCCCTGTGTCCTGGGACAAAATGGAATCTCAGATGTTGTGAAGGTGACTCTGACTTCTGAAGAGGAGGTCCGCTTGAAGAAGAGTGCAGATACGCTCTGGGGGATCCAGAAAGAGCTGCAGTTCTAAAAGATTTCACATCTTTTTAACTCTTCAAGTGTTACTAATGATTCTCACTATGGCGCTAATTTACATTTCCCTAATGAGAAATAGTACTGAACGTTTTATCACACATTTGTGAACTAGTTGTAACTGGGCATGGTGGCCCTGCCTTGAGAGGCTGAGGCAAGAGAATAGGGAATTTGAGGCCAGCCTGGGATATATACCAAAACCATGTCACAAACGAGCAGCAAGAGAGTGACTGAGAAAACCAATAAACCATGCAATAAAAAAAAAAACCCTCATTTATTTACTTTCTTTGGGGAAAGTTTTTGCCTCATTTTTATTTTATCATCCTTTTTGTTATTAAGTTACCTAAGAGTTTGCAGATGTGTCCTGGACTCCCGTTCCTCACAGACTCCGGTTTCTTCATTCTGCTCCTCCAATCTCTGTGCTGTTTACTTATTCACATTGGAAGGAAGGTGTCTGTCAAGCAGAGGGCTTCATTTTGACAGATTCCCATCTGTTAATCTCACTTTCATCTTGTGTGTTGCTTTCCTGTCCCGGCTAGGAAGTCAGGACATTTCCTGTCTGCCTCGAGTCAGGACGTTTCCCGTCTTCTCTTAGAGTTTTGACTTCAGTCTCTGTGTTGAAATCTACCATCCACAGCAGGTTAGCTCTCCTCAAGGATACCTGTTGGGGGACACTGGGCAGGGCTGGGGAATGTTATGTTGTTCAGTGGGGCAATTACTGCCCTCAGCTACCCCATCTCTCGACTGTCCCCACCATTGTGACAAGCCACACCCAGTGCTCCTATGAATTCCATTGGTGTTAACATTTTGACTGTGGCCATTTTGGACAGTTTCTCCCTGTGAGCACTTGTCATGGGGCAGTCTGCACCAAGCCGACACACGCTCCCGAGGTGTCAGCCATCTCTCTGGGCAATGACAGGGAAACTAAGTGACACCAAGCAGGTTGACACATCTTGGCCAGTCTCCTTCATTTCTAGAGAGGAATTTGGAGCTGTGTTCCTGCCAGCAGAAGGAGTTATGCCAGAAGCCAGCACCCACCAAAGGGGCCACTGTGAGGGGCCACTGTGAGGGCCAGTGGCCACACTGAGAGGTAGTCAAGCTCAGCCTGTTTATTGTTACACTAGCTGAAGTTTCTTGAGCCCCTTGAGCTTCCAGCTCCTGACCTGTAAGATTCCTTTCTCCTCCTCTTCAGTTTTTGGTTGAACCATCATCTGAAACCTTGTTTTGGTACCCACCCCTTCATAAAGGCTTCCTGGGTTTCCCTTCCAGAACCACTGTTGCTGGCCCACGAGAGTTACCTCGTATCCAATTTTAAAGTAAAGTGACCCAAGCAGTTGCACTAGAGGCTGACTTAAGGTGTGTACCCAGGGTCCTTTCGTTTGTCTGTTTTTGTAGACAGGATTTTTCTGTATCGTCCTGGCTATCCTGGAACTCGCTCTATGAGATCTGCCTGCCTCTGCCTCCTGAGCACTGGGATTAAAGGTGTGGGCTGGGCTGGAAAGATGGCTCAGACGTCAAGAGTGCTCTTAACTGGTGCTCTTCCAGAGGCCCTGAGTTCAATTCCCAGCAACCACATAGTGGCTCACAACCATCTAAAATGAGATCTGGTGCCCTCTTCTGGCACGCAGGCAGAACACTGTATACATAATAAACAAACAAGCAAACAAAGGTGTGGACCACCACTACCTGGCTCATTCTCCACATCGGCTTCTCCAAGCCTGCACACTCCCCTGCATAGTAGGGATCAGATGGGGGACTTCCTCACTTGTTGCTCGGGGATGTTAAAGAGCAGATGTCCGTAAAGAGCTATGGCACCAACCTAAACCAGTAGTCACTCATGCGGCCAGTGTTCAGGACTTCGTGATTGTTTGGTTAACTTGATTTTGAACTACAGTGGCTATTTTTTTTTTATCTCTGCCTCCTTTGACATTACAAAAGGAAGCTCCTGTGCCTGAAGTCTAGATCCCAAACTTCTCCCACAGTGTTTGTGCCAGGCAGTTTGCCATCATTGTCACAAAAGACTTGCCAGCAAGAGTGTAAGGGTCTTCTGGCTCGCAGTTGAAGGGTACACAGTCCATCATGGTGGGTACCATCACGGCAGCAGAAGAGTGAGGGAATTGGTCCCATGGTATCTGCAGGCAGGAAGCAGAAGGTGGCAAAGCTGGTGTTCAGCTCCCTTTCTCTTTTTTATTTCAGTTCAGCCCATGGCATGGTGCCACCAAGTTTAGGCGGGCCTTCCTACCTCAATAACCCAGTCTAGCTCATAGACATGGCCAGAGGTCTGCTTCCAAGGTAATTCTGGATCCTGTCAGGTTGACAATAAATATAAATGTGACAGGCAGCAAAGGTTGGGTGGCCCCATTGTTTCTGGGCCCAAGGTGAGGCAGAGCGTGAAGGCAGAACTCTCCCTCCAAGTGTCCCTTCACCTGCACATTCATTAATAGATTGTTCAGCCAGAGTTCTCATGAACCAATCACCTCTCAGTAGCACCACAAGCTGACCATTGAGCCCCCAGCACCCAGTCTTCTTTGAGCTCACTCCATATTCAGACTATAACACACTTACACACAGAAGTGCTCTGGAAATGCCTTTTACAGCCAAAATAAAACAAATCACACTCTAAAGTTGTCAGGACAACACATTCTCTCCTCAATCCCATGAAGGCCCCTGGCTTCTGGAGTCACCCAGAGGGTGTGTGTTCTATCAGAATCTTTGATTACAGGTTTATCAGTTGTGATTGCTCAAGCATTGCATGTCAAGAAAATGCAAAGCCACCTTAATCCTCATTTGCATCTGTGTATTTATTTTCCCCACATAAACCATTCTGGTGTCCGTTTTACTCATATAAAAATGGAGATGTAGCTGCCAATCAGATTTCTGTCTCTTAGGTCACTATGAAGATATCTCTTTGCTATCAAAATTTCTGGCAAATATCTTTTGTGAGTGTGAATGTGTATGTGTGTGGTGTATGTTCATGTGTGTGCTGTCTGCATGTGTAAGTCTGTTGTGCTGGTTATTTTTGTTAACAAACATAGACATAGGGAAGGGGGAGTCTCAGCTGAGGAGTTGCCTCATCAATTTGACTTGCGGGCATGTCTATGGGGCACGGCCTTAATCGCTAGTTGGTGTAGGAGGGCCCAGGCCTCAGGGGGCCAACAGACCTGTAGAAAAAGGCAGCCGAGCAAGCCAGAGGAAGTGAGCCTGGAAGTGGCATTATTTCTTGGTTTCTGCCTCAAGCTCCTGCCCTGAGTTCCTGCCTTGATTTTCCTTGATGATGGTTTGTGACCTGGAAGTGCTCAGACAAAATAAATCCTTGTCCGCCTCAAGTTGCTTTTGATTATAGTGTTTATCACAGGAACAGGAAGCAATCCAGGACACATAGCAAGCACTTACCCACTAAGCTTCAGTCCTTCAAATAGAATTTTTAATGCCCATCGTATGGATGTTTCAGAACTAATACTTGGGGACTGGCTTAGCAGTTAAGAGAGCGTGCTGCTCTTGTAGAGAATCCATGTTCAATTCCCAGCACCCACAGGGGACAGCTCACAATTGCCAGTAAGTCAAGCTCCAGGAGACCTGACACGATCTTCTGGTCTCTGAGGACACCCCCCAACACAAGGCACACATACACACTCACACACAGACAGGTGTACATGAGTAAACATAAGTCTTAAAAACCCCTGATATTTGCATGCTTACCTATCAGAGATATTTAGTGTTTTCTGTGTTGTAATTTTTATCTTCACTTATGCCTTATTTTTTTCTTTTAAAATATTTTCAGCATAACCACTCACTGTACATGGAACTGCATTATTCAAGGACATTTCTATACATGTATCTATTTTACATAGAGCATACCCACTCATACCCTCCCATCCATCCCTGCATCTTTGTTCTTGCTGGAATTATGCCCTTGTGGAGTTCCTGGTGTGGGTCATTGCAGGATGCAGGGTGGGGGCAGCTGCAAGTTCTTACTCCTGTTTTGGAAGCTGACTCTACCCTGCTTCCTAGCCACTCCATCCCCCGCAACTTTTGTACACTGGTAAGGCAGGGAATGGGCTGAGGGATGGGCCAAGGCCAGGTTCATACACCACCTAATAACATTTTTGGTCCGGAGGGAACTGGCCAGCTTGTTTTCCCATTCTTGGCTCCTGTACACAGAAGTGTTTGTCTTGCAATGTCCGGGAGAGTCACAGGCCTGGAACAATGGTGAATGATTTATTTGGTAATGTGTGTTGGAGTCCCAAGTGTTGCTAAGCGTGTTAAGCAAGCTGTCTGCCCAGCTCCTCCCCAGCCAGCCGTTTCCAGCTATAGCCAGGAAGATTTTCACTCAGTGTGTGAGTTCACAGGACTATTTTAGCTCACCTCTCATGCTTCCTAGCCCTTACCTAAAGATCACCATGGTTTTCCTTCTTTTATCCACATGGGGCCAACAGTGCACAAACTAGAAATTCCCAAACATTAAATATTGCAAAGATCTGTTACAAAAGAGTCCCGAAGTGGTCTGTAGCAGGCTTTACATGTCTTCAAGTGTGGATTATACCATGCCATGTCTAAATGTTTGCACGCTAGCATTGTGTGATGGTACCTCAGGACAGGGACAACCTCAGGGAGGATCTTTTCACGTTCTTGGGGCTCAGCATTGCCTCATCTCCCAGCTGCCATCTCAAGTTCACACCATGGCTAGGGAAACAGTCATGATGTAAACAAAGGCTTCCCTTCCATCGTTTTGTTGTGTTCCGAAGGGCTGTGAAGTGTTTGTTTCCCCTAAATGAACCCGACATGAGCCAAGAGTTGATTTATGCCTTGTCAGGATCTGGAAAATATTTAGTGTGCGCTTCTTGAAGCCAAGTTTGGTTGGTAATTGATGTGTTACTCTGTAGCTCTCCCTTTGCGATGATGTCAAACCATGGGCATTTCCTTATGTCACCGAATGCAATTTTGAATGGCTGCTGAGAACCATATGAAATTAGCACACCGTGATTGATCGTGGAATATTCAGAATAGCTTTATCTTGATACAACCCAGTGGTTTATTTGCCAAATATGCAGGAAACTCAGTGATCTACTTCCAGCAATCAATAAGACAGACCTGCTCTTTAAGCGGCTTCAGTCTTCAGGGAAGCTCTTGTGACCTCCTAAGACCAAGAAAACTCATGGGCCAGGGGGCTCAAAAGTGTAGGGTGCTCTCCCCCACACCTGCCACTTTTCTTTAGAAGAAGAAAGTGCTCAAGTCCTATGCTGCACCCAGTGTGTGTGTGTGTGTGTGTGTGTGCACCTGTGCACACGCATGCATGCTTGTGTGTGTGTGTGTGTGTGCGTGTGTGTTTCCAACATTAGACCAAGCACCAGCAGAACCCTTCTCTTTACCTCCTTCTAGGGTGAACAATTCTGTAGCAGGTTTGTGCTCTTTCAAGTGTGAGCATACCGTGTCATATCTAAATGTCTGCACACTGGAAATATGTCCTGTCAGATGGTACCTCAGGATGGGGACAACTTCAGGAGGATGTTAGACCCAACAGGAGTATTCCCGTGTATGCCGGCACATGCTCACTTATGTTTCTGGGAGCCCAAGCACAATCTTAATGTCATTTTTTGGAAGGCCGTTTGCTTCCTTGGAGCATGGCCCTCTTCTTGGCCTGAAGCTCAGAATTTAGCTGATACTGCCTGGCCAGTGAGCCCCAGGACTACTCCTGTCTCCACCTCCCCAGAGTTGAGATCCCATACACCACCATGCCTGCCACTTTTCATGGGGCTTAAACACGTGTCTTTGTGTTGGTGAGGCAAATGTTTTACTGACAGAGTCCTCAACTAGTAGGTTTTTTTTAAAGCATCAATACTAAGGCCGATTCTTTACTGTGACTAGGCATTCTGATAAGTTCTTAGCAATCACGTGCAGCAGGATGAGATGCGTGCTGAGTACACTATGAACGCTACTGGCATTGGGACGGTCAGGACGCCATTACAAACAACGAAAAGGTTCAGCGCTCTTGATTGTAAATTGCACAACAGGCCCTTTCAGAAAGCCCTTGGCAGACCACGGTCGACCCAGGGCTGCAGCAGACAAGGGAACACAGCTCAGCTGTGAACCACGCTTCTGTTTTCATTTACATTCATGAGTCAGAGGAAACAAGGAGGAGCGGCCAGTGACGGGAACAACTGCCTTACATTGGGCTTTGGTTACCGAAAGACTCCTTTTCCTCCTTTTATTTAGTACAATTCATAACATCCCATAGCATCCACAGATGATCTCACAGGTACGTACCAACTCTGTAGGGTTTCCATCTCACAGATCCACAGGCCCAGACACTCTTGGAATCACCGGAAGTGGTTAAATAGTGAGGCTGTGATGACTTCTGACACCCCCCCCCCGACTTTTCAGCTAAGTTTATATGGTTTAAAATTTAATAACATCTCGGTAAAGCCACTTTGTTGTTGTTTTATCCGAGGCAGGATGGTTTCACTGTGTAACCAGGCTGGTCTACAACTTGTTATCCTCCTGCCCCAGCCTCCTGATGGCTGGGATTAAAGGTGTGAGCTATGCTTCGTTCAAAATGTCTGAAAATTTAGTTGTCCACCCTTCCATTCCAGGAAGATAAAAAAACAAAGCACTACTTGCACATCACAGCCTGGCCAGGTCTTTTCCTGACTCCCCAGGCAATTCTAATATTGAAGTTGAGACCTTCCACCTAGGGAAGAGGCCTTGATGCTTTGTTTAATTGCAGAACTCCACCAGCTCATTTAGGAAACTGTCAATGGTTCATATTTGGGATGAAACTCATCTTGAGACGGTTATAATACCTATACTTTTCTTTCTTTTTAGTTAACTATTTTATTTTGCAAATTAAAAATTTATTATAATTTATTTATGTGTACCTGTATATGGTGTGGGAAGTCCTTCTGTCTAAGTGTTGCTTTTATTGGTCAATGAATAAATCTGTTTTGGCCAGTGACTTAGCAGAATAGAGCTAGAAAGGAATACTAAACTGAATGCTGTGAGGGCAGAGTTAGGGAGAAGCCTTCAGCTGCCACCAGGGACAGCTGCCTCCACTGAAGCTTGCCGAAGCTTTGCCAGTAGGCCATGACCTCGTGGTGATGTACAGATTATTGCAGATGGGTCTGTTTAGGATGTAAGAGCTAGCCAATAAGAATCTAAAGCTAATAGGCCAATTTTATTAATTTATTATTTTATATTTATTTTATTATATTATATAAAAATATATTTATATTTTATACATTATGATATATTAATTTAATATAAGTTAAATTAATTTAACTAATATAGTTTCTGTGTGATTATTTCAGTTCTGGGCAGCCAGGAACAAACAAGTGGCCTCCCCCAACATGTATGTATGTCTATATAAGTGCAGGTGCCTGAGGTTGGAGGCAGCTTTTGAAACTGGAATCTAGGCAGTTGTGAGCTGCTTGATGTGGGTGCTGGGAATTGAATTCATGTCTTATGCAAGAATAATACATATTCTTAACCACTGAGCCATCTCTTCAACCCCCAAAGTTGTAATTTTCAAAATGTTATAGATTGTTAGTGCTTTTAAAAGGTAGTTAAGTCTCCCTTTAGAATGTATTCTATGGAACTCAACGCCCTGCAATTCAATACTTGCTAACCACGTTTACACAAATGCAGAGAAATCTATCTTTAAAAGTCATTGTCTCAGCCAGATAGAGTAGCGCATGCCTTTAGTCCCAACACTAGGAAGGCAGAGTCAGGCAGACCTCCGTGAGTTCAAGACCAGCCCAATCTGCATAGGGACATCAAGGACAGCCAGAGATACATAGTGAGATCCTATCTTGAAAAAAACAGAACAAAACAAACAAAAGAGCCACAATCTTATACTTCTTTTTACCCTTGAATTTGTGTTTATGCTCTGCTTTTCTTTCCTCAATTTTGTATTAATGGAATATATATTCTTGGTGTGGCATGAATTTATGGGTATAGATAGAGATGTGGGGGATTATAAAAGCCTTTAACTAAATGTCCTAAGTGTTAAAATGTCTTCTGAATTGATGTATTAGTACAATTACTGTTGTTGATAATTCAACAAAATGTAAGTTATGTTCGTTATGCAATAAAAAAAGGACAATACTTTTGGAGACACATCTCCTACTGGCTGTGCTGGCTTTCCTTCTACCATTCAGTCATATAACATTCCTGGGTTAATCTTTACAAAAAGGTGTCAAGAATTAGCGTGTATGTGTGTATGTGGTATATGCACGTATGCTTGTGTGTGGACACGTGTGTGGCTTGTACACATGTGGGTGTGGTGTATGCATATGTGTTTGTGTGTACATGTGTGTATGTGTATGGTCTATTCATGAGTGTGGTATATGTGTGTGTGTGGTGTATGCACGTGTGTGTGTGTGTGTGTGTGTGCACGTGCGCGTAAAAGTGGGGAGTTGAAACTTTAAATCAGGGTCAATATACAGAAGTTGGCAGAGAAAGTCCAGAAAGCCCCTCCTTTCCTGGGCTTCTTCTAATGATCAGAGGAAAGTCCACCAAATACAAAGGTGAGGGGCAGGACCACGGGAAGGTCCTTTTATAAAGGGTTATATCTATATCTTGTACCCCAAAGCTTTTTGACTCCTTCCTCAGCTCTAGCTCATACTTGGGAGTTCTTTTTTTCTTATTAAGCTGTCTCTGTTTCTACTTCTAACCATGTGTTCTCAGTGTTACCCTTTGCCCTGGGACAAACAAACAACAACAACAACAAATCAGGAAAGATAACTTGAAAACCTCAGAAGGCAAATGGGAAAGCCACGTCTTTTAAGTGGAAGTCATAAACACCTGGGAAAATCCACGTGTCAGGGAAAACAGCTTAGGCCTTTGGATAGAGAGTGCTGTAGAGTAATCTTTCTGTACACTGTGAAGGTGTGTCACTGGGACTGTCTTAATAAAAAGATGAATGCTCAATAGCTAGGCAGGATTTCTGGGAAGAAGATGCTGGGAAGAAGGCGGAGTCACCAATAGACAGAGGACAAGGAAGACATGCAGGAGGAGAGGCAACAGCCGCGAGCCATGTGGCAACAGACGGATTAACAGAAATGGGTTAGTTTAAGTTATAAGATCTAGTTAAAAACAAGCCCAAGCAAAGGCTGAACTTTCATAATTAATAATAAGTCTCCATGACATGATTTGGCAGCTGGCTGGCAGGACAAAGAAAGACTCACTATAAGACAGAGAGAAGAAGAAGCCAGCGTTGAGCTAAGGGCGTGCGTTCAAAGGCTGTCTTGTTCCCGGTCTACATCAGGTCCCCCTCTGTTATCCTCCACCTATTTTCCTGGGGATTCTCATCACTGAACCTGGACCTGTCTGATCTGATTAGAATGGATGACCTCAGAGGCTCCACTTGTTTTTGCCTTCCATCCCAGTACTCTATTTACAGCCTCGTGCAATGGTTCCTGACTCTTACTTGGTGTTAGGGATCTGAACTCAGGTCCTCACTCTTGCACGGTGAGTGTCTTTACCCACTGAGCCACCTCCAAGTCCAGGGGCTACCATTTTTATAATTCTAGAGTAAACTTTTTTAAGTTCATGGGAGTAGAAGAAGCTCTGAGCCAGAAGCCACTTAACTCCTCAAACACCTTCTGAGTATATGCTTTGGGTTGCTGTCCTCTGGGTATGACATGGCCTTGGGTACATCCAGCTTCGGTTTCATCTTAACTGTGAACTGGGGATGTGGTGGTATCTGGATGTGTGTCAGGCACTTTAAACATGTGATTCATGTGATTCTTACCCTTACCTGTCTTCACTGTAAGCAGAGAAATATCAATGATTCATTTAATCAATAAGGATTTCTTGGGACTGGAGAGATGGCTCAATGGGGTAAGTGCTTGCTGCACTTACCTAGGGACCTATGTTCAAACCTCACTATGTACTTAAAAGCTTGGCACAGTCACTCAAGGGTCAGCAGCTCCAGTGTTGTGATCCTGGAGACATTAGGAACACTGAGGCTTGCTGGCCATAGCCTACCACCAGGCTCATCATGAGACACAGCCTCAAAGGAATAAGGTGGAGAATTATACAGCAGAATGCATGGTGTCCTCCTCTGGATTCTCTGTGTATATTGCCACACCCACATCTATACACACAATACATAGTATGTATGTATGTAATTCACACACATATACAGTATATCTGTCTATCACGCACACATAGTATGTATGTAATTCACACACACACACATATAACGTATGTATGTCTATCACACACACACAGAGAAGGATTTCTTGGGCACCTTCTCAGTATAAAGCTAATGTGATATTGAACATGGAGGTATGAAGGGCTAAACTGTTGTCGTTAGAGCAGGGCAGACTTAGGTGTGTGATGGGATGGAGTGGCTTGACTATATCCTCAGACTACCCTACCTCCTAGTGGGTATGGCCTTGTATAAGCCCCTCCCATTTGTTCCATTGCTGCTCTGTGTGACCAGCAGAAGTGGTGTTGTATCTTCCTCTAGCTGAGTCTCTACTGAGTTCTCTTCTGGGATGGTGCTGGGGCAGGAAACACCAGCACCAGGCTCTGTCTTTGCCTGTGGGTGTTTCCAGCATGCTTGTCACAGGGGATGGATTATCCTGGCAGGTGGTCCAGTGCCTAAGTACCTGGCTCATGACAGTGTCCATCTGACAGTAGACTTGTTTATTTCGACACGCTAGCAGATCTTGTGTGACCTGTGTCCAGTGTTGCTCTGAGATGGTTGTTTCTGGAGAGCCCTGCCCGAGAGAAGAGTTAATGTGTTTGGGTAGGGATCAGATGAAGCATGGAGGAGGAGGCATCTGAGCCCAAGCCATGGGCTAAAGACAGCTTGTGACAAAGCCCAGAGCAGGAACAACTACCTGCCCTCCAGGGCAGAATGACAACAAGAGCCTGGGAGGGGGGTAATGCCTTTCCTGAGGTTCAAAGCATCACCCAGGCAAGGACTCTAATGAGTTTAGAGAAAGCGGGTGGCCGAGACACTGTGGCACAGAGGTCTGGATAGTCCCCGTGACATGGAGTGGGGTGAGTGGCACATCAGGAGTCCGCATCGACCTCTGTGAAACTGAGGTAACAGTGTCTTAGCCTAATGTTAGGTCTGAGAAAGTCCACTCATTTTCAACAAGATGCACCCAGAGAACGAGGAGAATTCTCTAAATAGCAGGTTCTCCCCCAAGGTCAGACTGTAGTTCTGGTCTCCAGCTTTGCTCCCCAGCTCTCTCTGTTGCCGCTCACTTGGAGGGAAGCCAGCTGCAGCTGCAGGCAACTGTCAGGGAAGACCCAGGAGAGGCATTAGGGAATTCTGCCAGCAGCCCGAGAGTGATTCTCCTTGGTGAGCTTTCAAGAACCTGCGGCCCTGCCACCGCTTGACAAGCCTCCTGAGCGACCTAGACCACACTGACTCTGGGTCTCCACCTGCAGGAGATGGGTTTCTGTCCTAAGCTGTTGAACGCAGGGAGGTTTAATTGGTTAAGTAACCACAGATAGCAAATACATGTAAGTCTAAGGATCTGTGGCCAGAAGACTATTTGGCAATTTTACCGACAAAGACATGTAAATTGGATTAGAGATGTGTGACTTACCCTTAGGATGCTGCTGAGGCATGAAGTCTTAGCTATCACACAGTTATTAAAAGGGACACACGAAGAGCCTGTAGCTTAGTTGGTAGAATGCTTGCCTAGCATGGACAAGACTCTGGTTCTATCTCCAATCCACACACCATGTCAAAACCAGATGTGGCACTGTGTATGCTTATAATCCCAATGCTTGGGAGATAGAGGCAGGAGAATCAGAAGTTCAGGGTTATCCTTGGCCACATAGCAAGTGTGAGGTCGGTCTGGACTACATGAAATTCTGTTTCGAAAAACCAAACACCCATCCCTAAACCAAGCCAAATTAAAACAACAACAACAACAACAACAACAACAAGCAAACAGCAATGAAACAACAACAAAACCCAGAAATGACCCTGCATTAACTGGCCACTGCGGCAAGAAGCTTCCCTGGACAAGGCAAATGGTGACACTAATTTATGTGTATAAATATAAGAAAAATTTCACAATGGTAAAAAATTAACTTTGTAACACCATTTATACACATCAAACATTGTGTTGAGACTTCCCACAATGTTTCCACTCTTACCGCATACTGAATACACTCCTAATCAACATACAGCTTCTTGAAGCTTAGCGTCAACCTCTTTCATCCTTCACAGTTGTCATGGTGATCATCGTAAACATGTAGGATATTGTGGTATCCAAAAGCCACAGCTCTCCCGGGCATTTGGGCAAGTGGTCCTATTATGTGTTATATATAACCTTGTGACAAACAACCACAGACAGGCCTTTTCCACTCCCTTCCCCCTCGTTTCTTTTGGATTTGTTCCCAGAAATGGAATGAACTGAAATGAAAGATTTTATTTTTTATTTTTTATTTTTTGGCTCTTGGTCAGTAAAGGAATGCCAGCAGGAGAATGTACTAAGTGTGATCTGCTGCCTGCTTCTGACTAGGCTAGAGGTGTGGAAGGAAGGGGAGCCCCCTGCAGGGGTCTGGCACTCAGAGATTTGATTGACCTCAAGGACAGATAAAAACAATTCTGAGAGAAAGTAAAAGGCTGAGGAACAATGATCTGTTGCTATTTTATTGACAACCTGGTTTACGTCAGTCATATTACATTTATTTTTATGCCTGTAGCTCTAAGGGTGTATGTGTGTGCGTGTGTGTGTGCGTGTGTGTGTGTGCTTGTGTGTGTGTGTGTGTGTGAGAGAGAGAGAGAGACAGAGAGAGAGAGAGAGAGAGAGAGAGAAGAGAAGAGAAGAGAAGAGAAGAGAAGAGAAGAGAAGAGAAGAGAAGAGAAGAGAAGAGAAAGACCATTCAACCAACAGCCAGTCTCTTGACACAGCCTACAACCCCCTGGGAAGAGAGTGTCTGAGATTGTTGAGATCAGGTTGGCCTGCGGGCATGTCTGGAGAACTGCCTCAATTGATCCATGTGGGAAAACCCAACCCACCATGAGTGGCACTATTCCTTAGGAAAGATGTCCTGCGCAGTGTGAGTGGTGAAATCTAGCTGAGCACAGCAAAGAATCGAGCATGCACGCACGCATTGATTGCTCTCTGCTTGCTATTGGCTGTATGGGCCAATAGTTACCTACCTGGGTTTTCCGGTAACACTGGACTGGAACCTGGAACTGTGAGCTAAAGAAACGGTTTCTTCTCTAAGCTGCCCTTTGTCAGGGTATCTTAGCACAGCAATAGAAACGAAACCAGAATAGGTGGAAACGCAGAGCTGCCAGCCTTCATGTTTGTGTCCCTTTCACTACTCAGCATTGTCTTGAAATTCACTTTGATTGTAAACTGGTATCACAGTTTGTTGACTCGGCTGACCTCCAGCCTCTTCCAATTGGTAGTATCTGGGGACATGAGGCCGAAAACACACAGCACCCACTTTCTCAGAAGCTCACTCATGCTGGCCCACAGACATCTCTGGATTGCCTCAATTGAACTTGAAACTTGGGTGGGGCTTGTTCAAGTTCAATCCAGTGAGTTCGCCACCATAGTCTAGCTCAGCAACCTCCACTCCTGTTCGCTGTTCCTGTCCCTCTGCACTGTCCCCCACCCCAGATTGGCGTTCACATCTCAAGGAGAACAGAAAAGAACACATTCTGCATGTTCTTTCAGGAGAACTGGTTGTGAATCTGTGTACTCTTTTGGATATGGAACAAGGGTGTGGCCAATTTCTGCATCCCCATCCTTGTGGCCAGACAGAGCTGACCCCCAGCTTCCCTGCCACTTCCGATAGCACAGGAAGCCTGGACAGAGTCCTCTGCCAAATCTCAAGTGTCCCTTTCCTTTCCAGTCCTCACTACAGGGCAGGAATCCTGTTGCTCAAGGTACCTCCCTCCCCGCGTGCTGCTTAGGGTTTGTTTTTTTTCTCTCTCTCTCCATGTGGTTCTTAAAATAGGTGTGCAGGAACTGGCTGTGTTTTACTCACTGGGGGAAGGCGTCTTCAAGAATGGCAGAGACATCCTGGGATGGAGTCAGGGAACGGGAAGGCAGAGAGACAATTGTACCTTTGGGGTTGGTCATTCTGGTTGGGATGTTACGTCTAGTGCTAATGGCTCAAGCATTAATGAGTTGGGGGTGGGGGGGGTGGGGGGCTGTGTAATGGAGACCTCTGTTCCCAGGAGTGGTCTGAAGTAGAGCAAAGATTTTTTTATCTCAAGAATTTTTTTTTCATGAAATCCATAGTGGCATAAAATGAACTGCCTTCAAATCTGCACTTCAGTGGTACCCAGTAATTTTACAACTTGGTCCAACCACCATACTATCTAGGTCATCACCCCAAAGAAAATCCTGTATTCATTAAGCTACTACCTATTCTTCTGTGTCTCAAGCACTTGGCAGCCACTGCCCGATCTGTTTCCTGACTATGAATGCAATGGTTCTGGGTACTTCACAGGAGTGGCCAGCCTCACTTGGCTTCTTTCACTGGTTGTGGTTTCAAAGCCCATCTCTTTGGTGGCATGTATCAGGGCTTTTTTTATTTAATGACTGTGGTAGTTGAATCAGAATGGCCCCCATAGACTCATGCATTAGAATCTTCAGTCACTAGGGAGCGGAATTCTTTGATAGGATTAGGAAGGATTAGGAGGTATGGTCTGGTTGGAGAAAGTGTGTCACTAAGGGTGGGCTTTGAAGTTTCAAAAGCCCATGTCAGGCCCAGACTCTCTCTCTTCATGCTGTCTGCAGATCAGGTTGTAGCTCTCAACTACTTTTTCATCACCGTGTCTGCCTGCATGCCTATATTGCTCCCCTCTGAAACTGTAAGCAAGCACCAATGCTTTCTGTTATAAGAGTTGCCTTGGTTGTGGTGTCTCTTCGCAGTGACGAAGACAACGATTGAATGTATTCTGTTCCATGAACAGACCACATTTGTTATTTCATTCATCTTTCAGTGGACACTGAGGTTGCATCTACCGCTTGGCTACTTACAATGGGTGTTCATGCAGAATCGCTGGCTGTGCGGCTGTACCATTTTCAAATCATACTAACAATGTATAGCATCTCCTTCTTCTTGCTATTTTCTGTGTCTTTTATGACAGCCAGCTCCACGCATGTGAAATGCCTCACTGTCATTTTGATTAGCGCTACTTCAGTGTGAACATCTGAAAGGGAAAGGCCCAAGCTTTAAATAGGTTAGATTAGATTCTAATCTCAGAGCTGCAGAGGGCTTTGGGATCTTTAGTCACTTCCCCAGACTCTCCCATTTTACAGACAATGACATCGGCATCCAGAAGTCACAAGGTCACACAGTAGTGGCTGAGCTAAGGCAGGAAGTCCAATCTCTTGTGTGGGTTCAGTGCACCCCACTCAGACTGCTCTTCACATATATGTGTACCCTGTGCATCTAGATCAGCCTTTCTCAGCCTGTGAGTAGTGACCCCCACAGGGGTAGCATACTATATATCCTGCATAGCAGATATTTACATTACAATTCATAACAGTATCAAAATTACAGTTATGAAGTAGCAATGAAGTAACTTTATGGTTGGGGCTCACAGTAGCATGAGGAACTGTGTTGAAGGGGTCAGAGCTAGAACGGTTGAGAATCACTGGAACATCTGAGTTCTGATTCTGAAGAAAGCAGTTGGTCCATAATCTGCCCGATCTGTTTCCTGACTATGAATGCAATGGTTCTGGGTACTTCACAGGAGTGGACAGCCTCACTTGGTTTCTTTTACTGGTTGTGGTTTCAAAGCCCATCTCTTTGGTGGTGTATATCAGGGCTCTTTTTTTTTTTTTAATGATTGTGGTAGTTGAATCAGAATGGCCCCATAGACTCTTGTATTAGAATCTTCAGTCACCAGGGAGCGGAATTCTTTGATAAGATTAGGAAGGATTAGGAGGTATAGTCTTGTTGGAGAAAGTATTTCACTAAGGCTTGCTGTTGGTATGGCTTGCTGCCACCCACCAACAGAGACAGGAGTGAGTCACTGGCTATAGAGTGAAGCCAGCAGGATTATATTCCAGCTAGCTTCCTTTGTCCTTCTAGGTATTAACCATCCCAGTCTCCCATCTCTCCCATGGCTTAGTCTTTGACTTTTATTTACAGGTAAGTGGAGGATGTTTGGATAAGTGGGTATTTGGATATATGAATGAGTGGGTGGGTGTTGTCCCCAGCACCCCGGCTGCCTGCTAGCTTATGCCCAAAATAACAACACACAAACTATATTCATTTAAACACTGCTTGGCCCATTTCTATCTAGCCTCTTCTAGGCTAATTCTCACATATTAATTTAGCCCATTTCTAATCATCTGCATAGCACCGCTAGGTGCGCTTACCGGGAAGATTCTAGCCTACATCCATCCTGGGTAGGAGCTTCATCGCGTGTGTCTGCCCGGGAGCGGGGAGCATGGCGTCTCTGAGCTCACTTCCTCTTCCTCCCAGCATTCTGTTCTGTTTACTCCTCCCACCTATGTTTTAACCTATCAGGGCCAAGCAGTTTCTTTATTGCTTAACCAATGAAATCAACAGATTAATATATGACACTCCCACATCAGGTGGGTGTATGACTATTCAGATGGGTGTTGGTGGAAGAGTGAATGGGTGCTTGGATTGATGGGTGGATGGATAAATAGATGGATAAATATATGTTTTGAGTGGATGGATGTACAGATGGATGTACAGATGTATGTATGTATGTATGTATGTATGGATGGATGGATGGATGGATGTATGTATGTATGGATGGATGGATGGATGGATGGATGGATGGGAGTCTGAGTGGATGAACAGATGGATAAATTGGTAGGTAGGTAGAAAGAAGGGTGGTCAGTTGAGTAGATGGATGGGTATGTATTTAGGTACATGAATGGGTGGGTAACATGTACAACAATGATGTTTGGATGTATGCATTAGTGGATAGAGGGTATATGGATGGATGTTTAGGTAGCTGAATAGACACACAGTCAGAACACTTCCCCTTTGCTACCATCCTCCTCTTCCACAGGTGAATTCTCTGTGATTCCTATTTCTTTGCTGGTGTTTACAGAAGGTAGGTTGCACTTATTTTGAGTGTCTGCCTTCTCAGGGTCCAGCCCCCTCAATTCTTCCATCTCTTCAGTGAGCTCCCATCCTCCTGTACCAATCTCCTTATTAGTTTTGTCCCAGAAGCACAGACTTGTCTTAGCTCTCCCTTCTTTTACAAACTTCCCTGAACTCATGCTTTTACTGGATGAACTGTTTCCCTTCTCTTTCCCATGGGTAGGCAAGTTCTTGACCACACCCTCCCTGACTCCAAGTGCAGATCCTTGCCCATTCTTAATCCAATCCTCAGCCTTCACTGTCCTGGGTCCCCAAAATCAGCTCTCACAAGGTGAACTGTGTGAGATCTGATCGTGCTCTCTTGCCCACCACATGGAAACTACTGGCCCCTCCCTCCCTTGATCTCTAACAGTCTGCTCTCCTAGTCCCCCTCCTTGACACCCTTATCTCCTTCCCTAAGTCCTCCTCTTGTAGGCAGCCCTTACCTGACCTACTGTTCTATTCCTGGATATCTCTTAAAAATGATTTATGTGCACGTGTGTGTTCTTTCTTTGTTTGTATATATGTGCATATGTGTGTATGTGCCCAGTGAGGCCAGAAGATGGCCTTGGATCCCCTGAAGCTAGAGTAGAGGCAGTTGTAGAGTTATAGAAAGTTGTAAGCCACCAAGTGGGTGCTGAGAACCAAATCCTGATCCTCTGGGAGAGCAGCAGACATTCTTAATCACTGGCCTATCTTTCTAGTCCACGCTTGGCTTTTTTAAAATGTCAGTAATTTCCATATCACAGATAATAAACACTAATCAGCCATGGTCCCTGGATCTTTAAAAATTCTCTCTCTCTCTCTCTCTCTCTCTCTCTCTCTCTCTCTCTCTCTCTCTCTCTCTTCCCATCCACCCTAAAAAGCCAACTTCTTATGAACATATAGTTCCCATAAATGCAAACTTCAAGCATCATGGCCAAAGTGAATCCCAAGTTCATCCTCACATTTGCCTCTCTTCTCTGAGACCCTTGCACAGGGTACATTCATCTGTTATTTGTGCTGTGTATCATTATTTGTGCTGCGTATTTTGCTTTTCTTTTGCTGTGTTAAAACACTATGACCAAAAGCAACATACAGACAGAGAGGTTTATTTGGGCTTATGGTTCCAGAGCATGGCAGGCAGGCTTGGCATCAGGTTCCATCATGGCAGGCAGGCCTGGCATTGGGTAGACATGGTGGCCAAATCAGGAAGCTTAGAGCTCACTTCTTCAACCCCAATCATGAAAGAGACAGAACAAACTAGAAGAGGCTCAAGGCTCTAATCTCAAAACCCAGCCCCAATGACATACTTCCTACAGCAAACCCTCACTGCCTAAACTTCCCCAAACAGCACCACCTACCAGGGACACGTGTTCAAGTCCTGGAGCCTGTGGAAAGCACTTCCCATCCAAATCACCACCTACAGGTGTTGTGATGCTTGGCTCCAGCTCTGGCCGTGGTATTGTATCATTTCTTGTTTTAGAAGCTACCCTATTTGCACGCCAGCAAACCCCACAGCACCGTGTGTGGGTTAACCCAGTCAACACTGGACACAGGATGAGTTAAGATTTTCTATTTTGCATATAGCCAATGGCAAGGTTGTGAGCAGCAAGAGCCCCAGAGGATCCGAGATCCCCTGGAAACTGCCTTTCTGTTTTCCACTGTGTTAAAGCAGCCTGAAGCTCTCCCCAGATGCAGGCAGATGACTTTGTACTTCTAAACCTCCAGATGATGCTGTCCTTAGCTCTGAGAATTTTGTTGCCAGCATGAGGCTTGGGTCTCTGTCTGTTTTCTAGCACTGGGCAAGAGTCTCTGGCTGGAAACTTTCTGGTGGCAGAGAGTCTTATACCAGATGCAGTCCAGATCCACCACTCTGGGGTCATTCTCGGGCTGTCTGGTGGTCTCCTAAGGGGGAGGTCTTGGAGCTATCTGCTCCCATCCGGAAGGACTGTGCGTGTGTGGTTCATTAGTAGGAAGCTTTATTCAGATGACTGACTGATTCCATGGGGCTTATTGTTTTATATTGAATTATTCTGTGGTAAACATACGTCATCTGTGAAAGCCATCTCCTGGCTTCATTTATCACATCAAAGCCAGTGTGGGGTGAGGTGTGACACGCACAAAAGCTTGTAGGTGTCTTCCTCCCCTGCTGTGACTGGAACATGTCCCCTAAAGCTCATGTTTGGGGTCTTAATTCCCAGTGGACCAGTATTGAGATGAGGTTCCTGAGAGATTCATGGCTAGCCCTGGGGACCAGGGTTAATTATCTCAGGAGTGGGTGAGTTTTGCTGTCTGGGAACTGAATTGGTTATCACTAAAGTAGGTATCAGTACACAGGCTGCTGGCCCCAGGCATTCTGTGTTCTCTGCACATACCTGCTTGCATTTCTTCTTCCATCGTGAGTTAAGTCAGTCATGTGAAGCCCTTGAAGTCCCCCCACCACGTGTAGATAACTGGCCTTGGACTTCCCAGATTGTGAAAGTAGGAGCCAAAGTAAACTTCTGCCTCAGCTCGTATTCTGTTGTTGATAAGACAAGACCACAGGCTGGGCAAGTTGTACAAGAAGTTTATTTTGGCTCATAATCCTGGTCTGATGTCAACTGGCCACATCTGATAGTGGACTTCCTGCTGGCAGAGGCCCAAGGCCTCGCATAGCGTCACATGGGTTCTCTCTTCTAGACAGGTTCAATCCTGATGGCCCCACCCTAGTGTCCTCAGATAGTCTTAATCATCTCCCCAGGCCCCACGCTCACCCACCAGAGGTGGGTAGAGACCTCATCCTTAGCACTTCACAGTGGAGATGAAACTTCAAGAAGACTTTCCAGAGGGGAGAGGTCACATCGGAGCTATAGCAACCGCTTTTCTTTATAACTTACCCCGTCTTAAGTGTTCTGTCCAAGTGGCAGAAAACCATGCAAGGCACACACTTCCTCCCCTCTAGGACACCTGACCTAGTCAGTGCTCTTCCCAGAGTGCCAGCCAAGCCATCCATCTATCTGTACATCCATCCATCCGTACATCCATCTGTACATCCATCCGTACATCCATCTGTACATCCATCCGTACATCCATCTGTACATCCATCTGTTCATCCACTCAGACTCCCATCCATCCATCCATCCATCCATCCATCCATCCATCCATCCATCCATCCGTACATCCATCTGTACATCCACCCACTCAACACATATATTTATCCATCCACCCATCAATCCAAGCACCCATTCACTCTTCCACCAACACCCATCTGAATAGTCATACACCCACCCACTCATTCATATACCCAAATACCCACTTATCCAAACATCCTCCACTTACCCGTAAATGAAAGTCAAGACTAAGCCATGGGAGAGACGGGAGACTGGGACAGTTAATACCTAGAAGGACAAAGGAAGCTAGGGCGAATATAATCCCGCTCATCACCATCCTGCTAACGCTTCAGCGATGCCTTCAAAGTTTGTCTGTGTGAAGTCTGGCCCGGCCACACGGCCGCTGCTTTTTACAAGTGGGCAAGCATTCTTTTCTGTACCTCAGTTTCCCACATGTGAAGTGACGCTGAAACTTACCACATTGAAAATTATTGCTAAAGTTCCCCTATTCCCCCAGAGATGTCTTGACTTGGGTGTAAGCTATGTGGCCAGACCAGCGTGTGGATATTATGATACCTCCCACCAAGGTTCCCTGCAGCCTGAAACGATCCCTTTAATCTTTCTCATTAACATAAATGAAGGCCATCAGTCATCCTTCATGACCTAACTCCATTTGTTGACCGTCACTGCAGGTTGTCTATGGTCCTAGGCATCCTTCCCTGAGTGGTGTCCGTCCTCTGCCACCCACTTCGTGCCACCTCCTTCCAGGTGAAGTCACAGCTGGTGACTAGCTACTTAGGGATGCGAAACCTCAACACCTTTGTCTCACTTTTGAACACCTCTGACGATCAGTCCCAGCTCCAGAGGGGAAGTATGAGAAATCTCAGTGGCTCTACATCAGGGGTCAGCTTTCCATAACCCCCAACCCTAACTCCCTTCTTACTGAAGCGTCACCTTCTGGGAGTTGCCCAGCATTCCTTCTGAGTCCCATCTCCCTCTTGATCTGTTTCCAGGGCATTGGAGGTCAGGACTGTAACAGCTGTCTTGGTCTGGACTTCCCAGCCGAGTGCAAGTAACCTGAGGTCGCAAGGATTGGCCATCCCA
This sequence comes from Microtus ochrogaster, assembly GCF_000317375.1. NCBI lineage: Eukaryota > Metazoa > Chordata > Mammalia > Rodentia > Cricetidae > Microtus > Microtus ochrogaster. The sequence goes on along the minus strand of NC_022009.1, from coordinate 40,808,302 downwards.
ACTCGGGGTTGTATGTGAACTCGGGGTTTGCTGTGCTGTCTTTGGAGAATAGCACACACTCTGCTCATCCAAGCTCTGGGGATGGATCTAGACTGACCTGAAGTCTGATGTGGCTACCAAACTGGAAAGTTGGCAAGAAGACAAATTGGAGGCAGGCTAGGGGTCAACTCCACCTCCTGTGCTATGGGAAAGTGGTACCTGGAGTGGACAGGGGGTCCCATTGAATGAGCACAGATGACTGGTGTCTGTGCCTGTGAGTTTGTGAAGTGCTGCTGACTACACCACCAGAAGACTCAGCCGAGGAGAACTGAGCCCTAAGGGTGTTGTCATCTCAAGTGACAAATTGCACAGCTTCAAACATTCTACTTACAAACTCACTGTCCTGACATTTTCATTTGAAGCCGGAAGTGGGGGAGTGTGTTCTTAGTGATCATGGATGCAGGAGACTCAGGATTCACGGTCTAGCACTGCCCAGACCTTAGAAACACAATCCCAATACGTTCAACCAAATTCAGGCCAATGACTTAACATTTTGACACCCCCTGCCCATTTATTAAATAGTTATTTACAAACACCAGGGGAGAAGGAACAACAGTGATATCTTTTCTCTGTTAGTACCTTCAGTGGTGTCTTTTCCTTGGGTTGTTTCAAATTTTCTTCTGAATCAGAACGCCCCCATTTTTACCCCCTAAATAAGATAGCAGGTCGAAGATGGATTTGGCTGCAGAGGGGCTGCCAGGCTCTCCCTGGGTTCCAAAGGGCTAACTAGGAACCAGGAAGGTAGGTTCAAAGGAGACAGATCTGGTGCAGACAAAAGACCTCCTCTGAGGAGCTAAAGTCAGCCTCATGTGTGTTTTTGTTCTAGAAGCTTCCAAGCACTGATTAGAAGATGCCTATAGGAGAGAAACAGTAGAAGGGGCTATTTGCTAATTGATTAGGAGGGCCAAGGTCATAAATAATCTCAAAAATGTCATTAGAGCAAATAATTCCAGATTTTTTTCATTACAGGAAGATAGGTCCCTTCTCAGAAAATTCCCTGGGAGTTTATTCCAGCATCAGAACTTCCCAGATTACAGGGAGAAAATGCCACATATGTTCCATCCACTATGAGACCCCTCCATTCATCCCCACTCCAGGGATCTGCTTCACTGGGACTCACTAATATTTCTGAAGCAGGTCACAGGCAGATTGTAAACAAAATATGCCAGGGCCCCTTGCCCGTGTCAGGTTTTATGGGGAATGATGTTTGGGGCAGGGCAGTCCGTCCTGCTCCCTGTGGTGCATCTCCAGGAATTCCAGTTTGGGGCATGGCTGTTGCAGAAAAAGGGATTGTAGGCCTGGGTGTGTGCTCTTCCAGCACCATGCTGACAGGAAAACAGCCAGTCCCCAACAGTGTGCGAAGTTGGGGTATCTTAAATGTTACAGTCTCTAAGGGAGAAGCAATGACCATACAATGGCCTGGACGTGAGGGACACACTGGATCAGCATCTGTTTGATACCCACCACCAGCCTCCTTTGAAAAAGGAAACTGGAATCATGCTTGCCAGGTACCAAAGTCAGGCTGCCTGCATGAAAACCCAGGATCTGCATCCAAACCCCAAGCGTTCTATGTAGTGTGGAAGCCTATATTGAGCACCTAGAGAATCATCTGAGCAGTGTGATGCTCCCCGGTCTGAGCCACTTCCATTTATGGGGGTATGTACTTAAGACCCCCAGTTTTAGTCTGCTGCCTCACCTCCTCCCAGTACCCGACATTAGTCTCACCCACAGTGACTGCTATCTGTCACAGCAGGGCCTCAGGAATGTTCTGTTTAGTGTGTGTCCACTTGCCACCCGGGAAATGAGACCCTCAACTGACGAACTGCCCAGATCAGATCGGCCTCTGGCCATGTTTGTGAGACATTTTCTTAATTGATAATTGAGTAGGAAGGCCAAAGCCACAGTAGGTGGTACCACCCCTACGCAGATGGGCCTGGCCTGCGTGAGAAAGCTAGCTAAACAAGACAGGAAGCGTGTTCCTCCATGGTCTCTGCTTCACCTCCTGCCTCCAGATTCCTGTCTTGGCCTCCTTCAGTGATGGCCATCACTTGAAGCTGTAAGATGAATTAAACACTTCCCCTGAGGTCGCTTTTGGTCAGTGCTTTGTCCCAGTAACAGGGAGGCTTCCAGAACAGGAGCCATCTCTAGTACTGGGGTTCGGAGACTGCCAGGCCTATCTCCCACCAGCACACTAAGAATCCACGTGCCCTTGATCACTCCTCATCCACCAAGAAGAGTGCCTTCTCCTTTCTGAATATTCTCCAGCCTGTTCAACTGAGAGACATCGGGAAGCCCTGGGCACCTGCATGCCCACAGTCTCCATGCTTGGGTGCCATAGTTACCTGGTACTCTTTTTCAAATACCTCCCCTGAGGTAGGTCTACAGTAGAGTAAGGCTCCCCCCCCCCAGGCAGGAGGAGGGTGCCCAAGCTCTGCAGCTCAGTGCTGACTGGGCAAGCGTGAGCCCTACTCCGTCTACCTTGGAAAGAGACAGACTCATTCAAACGTGCAGATGCAACGTTCTATAGTCCGGGTTCTAGACAGGAGCTCCAGCTACAGGCGCTTCCAGGCCGCTGCGGTCACTTCCTCCCTTTGTCAATGTATATGTGAACACTGCCAGGCTCCTCGTTTCTCACGTCCACACCTTGCCCACACCCTGCATCGGCCTGGCTGGGCAATCACCACCCAGTTGGCCCCTGCCCTGAATGAGCGTGGTCCAAATGTTTCACCCACGCCCTGTTGAGATCTCAGAAACAATAACGCTCCCTTGGTAGTGGTCAGCCTCATGTAGCCAACACCTGCCACGGCTCCAAGTTGACTTGTTTTGGCAACAGCCTGATAAAGTTCTTAAACGTGGTAGAGGAGGGGATTGTATCCGCTTGCTAAGTCTTGGGATTATATATAGGAACTGGTCGACTAGCTGTTCAGCCTGTGCAGAGAAGGTTTCTCCCCTCCTCCCTCTCCCTCTGGAACATGCCATGGCCACCACATATGTCCTTCTGAGTCCAGAGAAGACCCTGGAACCCCATCAGTTCTTAGGGAATGGTTTGCATGGGTATTTTTATGTTCTTTGTTTTCTGAAAGATGAGCCACTGTGGATCTGAGGGTAATATATCCTGGGGACATTCTCAGCCCCTGCACTGCCCACAGGACATGGGTTTCTGTTCTGTTTAGAAATTAGGTCACATTTGGAATCACCTCAGAAGGATCCACAGCTTGTGGGCTTCCTGTGTCATCATGCTCTCTCTCATCTTCTCAGGCTGTAAATTGGTAGGGGAAAGAGGGAATTACACATCGTAAAATATTGGAAATGCCTGAAGATTAGAATCGAGGTTCTGCTGCAGGAGCCTTTGACGCTGCAGTCCAGCTGTGCCTTTTGCTGGCTGTGTGGCCTTCGAAGAGTTGCTCAGCGTCTCTGGACCTTGGCACAGAATGGGGTGGTGGTGGGCAGAATAGAGTGGATTGCAAAAATGATCACGGGCCTGTACTCACCACTTGCTAAGGCCTTTACCGTCCTGCCCATCACAAAGGATGCTTGTTCCTCTCCTTCCCAGAATCTGGGCTTAGCTACCTCCCATCGAATACTGGGTAAGCATATATCTTCAGACAGAATCTGTGCAGTGAACTGCTTACCTCATGGGTGGAACAGGACAGCTACAGCCTGCTTTAAAAGGTAGAAGCGTGCCCCTGCAGAGACAGCAGCAGGAAGGACATACTGTATACTTACCGCACACCTCTAATGTCCTAGGGAGCTGCTACAGTACACATTTCACTGCTGACCTTTTGAAGTTTTGTTTTGTCTTCAGTTGTGTGTCTGTGTGTGTGTGTGTGTGTGTGTGTGTGCGTGCACATGCACGCACGCGCATGTGTGCACATGTGAGCATGCACACAAATGAGCGCAGATGTCTGCTGAAGCCAGAGCCACCAGGTCTCCCTGGAGCTGTAGTTACAGGCGGTTGTGAGCTTCCCAAAGCGGGTGCTGAGAATCAGACCTGAGTCCTCTGCAAGAGCGGCGCATGGTCAGAAACTGCTGAGCTGTTTCTCCAGCCCCTTCACTGCTGAGTATTAAGTATGTGTGAGTTCTTAGTATACTTTGGGCACAAATACTTTGTTAGATGTAAGTAGAGATGTTTCACCTGTAACTTCCTTTCCCATAAGGGTATCTTTAATTTTTTTTTTACATATTTATTTTGTGGAGGGTGTGTGTGTGTGTGTGTGTGTGTGTGTGTGTGTGTGTGTGTGTGTAGGGGAGGTGTGCTCATGCCGTGGCATGCATGTGGAGATCGGAGGACGACACTCAGGGGTCAGTTCTCCCCTTCCACTGGTGCAGGATCCCAGAAGTTGAACTCAGACTATCAGGCTTGACAGCAGGTGACTTGATCTGCTGGGCCATCCCAGACCGCCATGGTATCTTTTGAAGAGTTGAAAATCTGGATTTTATAAAGCCCATTTTATTTTTTCTTTTACGTTTAATGCTTTTCTGTCTTATATTTTCGCCTACTGAAGGCTCATAACACGCCTCCTGATCTCTTCTGAAGTTTTATGGTCTTGGCTTTCAGCTCTATGATTCATTTAAAATAAATGTATTTCTGCCTCGGATGGCCAAGGGTTCATTTTCTCGCCTTAAATAGCAAGTTGCTCCTCCACTGTTTGAAAAGACCCCTTGTGGCATCGCACCAGGGAGGGGGAAATTCAGGTGACTGTGTGGATCCTTTGTCACTCGGCTCGTAAGCTGTGGGCAGTGACCCCTTTTAAGGTGTCACATCACTGAATCTGGGATAGTCAGAGATTTTGGCAGCAGCAAGAGGCTTCTGAATACCCAGTGACCCCAGATTCATTCCAAACCAGCCATGCAGTGAGCCCAAGGCGTTTCTGGCAGCGAGCACTGTGTTGCCTTGCGTGACTTCTCTGTGGCCTTTGTTCTGAGCACATATCATGCATATTGACACTGGGACTCCCATCCGGCTGTGCAGCACCAGCGAACCCATCTGCAATACCTTGCATCACATCTGAGTATCTGTGTGCGGTGAATCACTTTGTTTTTACTGTGCAGCAAAATTTCCTGCTCTTGTAGAAATCTAATGGTTTAGTTACAGAAGTCATTCTGAGATTCCCCTACCACTATCACTCTGTACAAAGTAACACATCAGTCTATCTTTAGTCTGCCTTGTGCTAGAATGTTTGCCTTTCAAAATAACTTTTTGAGTTGCTATCTTGAATTTTAAACTTAGTTAATTTAATTTAATTTTTGGGACAGGGTTTCTCTGTGTAGTCCTAGCTTCCTACTCTGTAGACCAGGCTGGGCTCAAACTCAAGAGCTCTGCTGGCCGGGC
>NC_022009.1:40795290-40802461 GCF_000317375.1 Microtus ochrogaster | reverse complement strand
CCAATGACCTTCCTCCATCAGGCTCCAAAGCTACAGTGAAACCCTGTCTAGAAAAACCAAAAAAAAAAATGAAAATAAAAATAAGAACTCTGCCCGCCTCTCCCTCCCAAATTCTGGGATTAAAGGTGGGCACCACCTGCCTGGCTTTGAATTTTAATAAAAAAACAAACAACAACAGAAAACTTCAAATGAACCTTGGCTTGGGGTTGGCACAGACTTTCCAATGAGTCCTGAAACTATTTTTCTGCCATTTTGTACTATGGGAAGGGATGTCCTCAGCATTGATGTTTATGGAAATAAAGTATAAATCATTGTTGAACAGTATTAATGTACCAAATTTTCAGGCAAGATCCAGTTCTTTATGTAAAAATCAATGAGAAATACACCTCATCAGTGTGCAGATTTGCTCTTGCATCAATAGATAGTAAAGTTGTATGTGTACAAAATAATCATTGTCAAATAAATTTCTTCTGGACCTATTACCGTAAATGCTTTGTTCATCTGTTTTCTTCACCTATATACCCAGGGCCAGGTAGAGACAGGTAGAGAGTTCCCAGGGATGAAGGGGTCACAAGTAGAGAAGCTGAAGACTCTACTCCAACAAGTCAACACGGTCTGGACAGTTGAAAACCACAGGGGCCCCTAAACCAGGTGGTGGCCAGCCTTGTCCCCTCCAAAAGCTCATAGGAAAAGCCCTTCCTCCCTGTTGTAGGCCCTGGTAGCCCCAGGCTTTTCTGGGCTTGTGGCAGCTTTGCTCTAGCCTGCCTCAGCTTTCCGTGCCTGTCTCCGCTGGGTCTTGTGTACTTGATGCTTTGGGTACCAGCCACTGGACTTAGAGCCATCCTAATTCCAGCCTGCTCTTATCCCATCAAAGACCCTGTGTTAAATAAGGTCACAACCAGAGGTTCCAGGCCGGGACAGATGACATTCTGCCTCCACACTTACGTTGCACTGACCTATTTGTTTACCTCCTGCTTCTTTCGCGGTGCTGGGAATCGAACCGAGGGTCTTGTCCATGCTAGGTGAATACTCCATCCCTGAGCCTCAGCCCCCAGCCCTATTTATTCTTCCCTAATGCTGATACCACACTCCCATGACCAATTACAGCTCTGGGGCATGTCTTCATACCAGCGAATAGCCCACTTAGCTCTCTTTTAGAAAAGGGTAACTTTTTTTTTAAGACAAGATCTCCCTATGGCCTGGAATTTGCTATGTAGATCAGACTGACCTCAAACTCATAGAGATCCAACTGCATCTGCCTCCCAAAGTGCTGAGATTAAAGTCATGGGGCTCTGGAAAATTCTTTTATTTTTATTGAGCTGTATATTTTTCTGCATTCCTTTCCCTTCCTCTTCCCTCCCCTTCTACCCTCTCCCATGGTCCCCACACTCCCAATTTGCTCAGGAGATCTTGTCTTTTACTACTTCCCATGTAGATTAGATCCATGTATGTCTCTCTTAGGGCCCTCATTGTTGTCTAGGTTCTCTGGGATTGTGAATTATAGGTTGGTTTTTGCTTTATGTTTAAAAGTCACTTATAAGTGAGTATATATGATATTTGTCTTTCTGTGTCTGGATTACCTCACTCAGTATGATGTTTTCTAGATCCATCCACTGGCCTGCAAATTTCAAGATGTCATTATTTTTCTCTGCTGTGTAGTACTCCATTGTGTAAATATACCACATTTTCCTTCTCTATTCTTCAGTTGAGGAGTATTTAGACTGTTTCCAGGTTCTGGATATGACAAACAATGCTGCTATGAACATAGTTGAGTACATCTTTGTGGTATGATTGACCATCCTTTGGGTATATACTGAAAAGTGGTATTGCTGGGTCTTGAGATAGGTTGTTTTCTAATTTTCTGAGAAATTGCCATACTGATATCTGAAGAGGCTGTACCAGTTTGCACTCCCATCAGCAATGCAGGAGTGTTCCCTTTACCCCATATCCTCCCCAGCATAAGTTGTCATCAGTGTTTTTGATGTTGGCCATTTTTACAGGTATAAAATGGAATCTCAGAGTTGTTTTGATTTGCATTTCTGATGGCTAAGGATGTTGAGCATTTCCTTAAGTGTCTTTCAGCCATTTTAGATTCCTCTGTTGAGAGTTCTCTGTTTAGGTCTGTAACCATTTTTTTATTGAATTATTTGTTCTTTTGATGACCAAATTCTTGAGTTCTTTTCCCTCTGTCTGATGTGAGGTTGGTGAAGATCTTTTTCTATTCTACAGGCTGCTGTTTTGTCTTGTTGACTGTGTCACTGCCCCAGGCTTCTTCAGGCTTGCTCGGGCTGAGGTCACTGGCTCTGACTTGTTCCTACAGATGTCCCTGGCTCCTTTGGAGGTCAATGATTGGTGCCTGGTCCCACAGAGGTCTCTGTCTTGAGCCTGCTCCCTTGGTGGTTGCTCCTTTGTACCTGTTCCTGTGGAGGTCACTGCCTCCCAGAAATTGGTAACATCTTAATAGAAAGACTAAGCTTCTCAACACTCGGAAATTTTAAGTATCGATGTACGTTGATTGTACATGTTGACGGACTTCACTGATTCCTGTACTCTCATCTCTGTATTTTCTTCTTTGTTTCTCTCTTCCCTTCCTGGGTATGATCTGCCTACCCTATTGGGGGGCTTTTCTACTGCTTTCAATATATTATTATTTTTAATGTTAGTGCCTATGTGTGAGAGACAGACAATATGGAATACTTGAACCTCTTATCCTGGATTTTTTACTTAAGATCAGAATCTCAGTTCTTCACATTCTCCTGCAAATGACAAGATTTCATTCTTCATTTATGGAGGATCCTGATGTTTTTATATCTCCATTTATATACCAACTTTATATAGTTTCTGCCTCCATTTATTGTCTCTTTTCTGAGCGAGAATGATGCTTTCTCTGACCCCTCTGGAAATCTGAAGCATGTTTATTTGATAATTCTGTAAGATTCCATGACCCATAAATTTTTCTTCACCCCGAGTGAAGATTCTTAGATTCTGACCACGCAGCATATTTGCTGACTCTTACTTAATATTAATTTTCCATGTTGTTCTGATGGTTTATGGGTGGAATTTATTTATTTATTACATTTGAATTAATGATCTGAGAATCTCATGTGCGTCTACAAAGAATTTTGATCATAAGCATTCCCACTTCTACCCCAGCTCTTCCTGACTCCTCCCATGGCTCCCTCCTACCTTCATGTCCTTTAAGAAGGATTCAGTGAGTCCAGTTATGGTTGCTTGTATGTAAAAGGGTATGTGGCCATCCACTGGAGCATGGTTGATATACCAGAGGGCCAAACCCCTGAAGGAAACTGACTCTTCCTTCCCAGGAGCCATCAGCTGCCGGCAATCCTCACCTAGGCCTGGGGAACCCTGAGTCCCTCCCACTGGCTGGGATGCTGACTGTCCTGATCTCTTGTAGGTCCTGTGCAATCACCTGCAGCTGCTGTCACTCCTGAGTGCAACGGTCCTAAGTATCCAGAAGACACTGTTTCTCTCAGGATGTCTTCTTTGTCCTCCAGTTCATACTATCCTTCTGTCCCTTCTTCAGTGTCCCCCGAGCCTTGCGGGGAGGGCCTATGATGTGAAAGTCTGATATTTTATTGACAAACTAAATAGTATTATCAAATTTGGAGTTCACAACTTGTGCCCTAGTCCAGGTCTGCCCACCCATGCTCAATAAGGGTTGAAAAGCTCAAATAAATAGCAGAGAGTGGAAAACAGGTTTGTTCAAGGTGGTCACCTTGGGAAGAGGAACAGAGGTCCACTGAATCACCTAAGTCCATCTTCGGGTTCCTGAAGTGAGGCTGAAGATTAAGGAAAGCCGGGGATATTCACAAGTTCCCTTCTGGCTGGGCCCCTTTCCTTCTCCCAGCATGAGATTCTTGGGGACAGTCCCATTTTTGGGGGGCTCACCATTGTGAGACTGAGGACATAGGTTTGTGTTTTTAGTATAGCTTCATTTCTGCCAGATTGATCGCAATAGTAAAATTGAGTTTCTTTTGGTTGTGACTTTTTTTTCACTCTTTTGGTCTCTGTAACATTTTTTCCCTAGTCATATGGACATCTGAGTAGAATGTACACTTATAATTGTTTTGTGTGCATGTGTGTGCATACACACATGCATATGTGATGTGTATGCAGGTGTACATGCATATGTGTGTATGTGGAAGCCGGAGATCAGTCTTTGATGCCTTCCTCCATTGCTCTCCAACTTGTATTTGGAGACAGGGTTTCCCTGAGTCTGGAGCTCACCTATTCTGTTAGACTAGCTATCCAGCAAGCCCCAGAGAGCCTTTTTGTCGCCCCTCCCCAGTGTCGGCATCACAGGCTTTGACAACCAAGACTGGCTTATACGGGTCCAGGTCTGAATGAAGGCCCACAGTCTTAAGCATCTCACACTTTAATAGTTGAGCCATTAGACCCAGCTCCCCGAGTCTCTTCTTCTTTTTGAGTCAAGGTTTTATTGCCCTGGGTGGCCTAGAACTTGTTATGTAGGCCAGGCCGACCTTAAACTCACAGAGTCCTTGCTTCCCTGAGTGATGGTCAACTCTTGTCTATTGATGGCATCAAAGACGCCATGACCCAGTTACAGAGACCGTGGGAGCGAGAGGGCCTCAGGCAGCTGCTGAGTTTCTTTGATCCAGCTACCGCCAGACTTCCCTACCTTAAAGACTCTAATAAAGCTAGGAGGTCACCAGTGTGGGGTAGCAGGCTTTTAATTTCTCAGTCCCCTTTATGACCATATCTGTATTCTGACATGGGTCAAAGCCTAACCCCCCTTGACACACACACACAAAAACTCCCTGTAGGCACATGAAATGACCTGGCCAACCCTATCGAGCTAGTGAGGTGTTTTTTGGTTTGGGTTAGGATGTGGTTGCTTTAAGTCCATTGAACCCATAATTGTTTATTGCAGTCTGCTCTGTTTGCTTGGCCAGATTTGGGGTTGGAATATTGCAGCAGAGTATTCCTAAGGAATGCAGACACTCCTAATAAGGCAAGGTAGCATTTGTGTGGTTAACCCTCCCCAGGCGGCACTCTGCAAGCCCCTGCAGCCCTAAGAAGGTTGTTGCTCCTCAGTACTGTGCATGCTCCCTGCTGTGGGGTTCCTGCCCTAACAGACAGATCCCCACAGCATTAGTATTTTCCACCCAGCAGCTCTGCTCAGATTTAAGGGGGGTCTGCTTGCAGCTGTGGGGAAGGTTCGTGACTATCCTAGCGGGGGTACTCAGAATGGTGGCGGAGGTAGGAGCGGGCGTTTGAATTCGGGATTTTTATTTTTAGCATAGAGATGTGTTCTGGCTTGCTGGGGCTGCTGTACAGAAGCACCATGGGCTGGGCAGTACAAAGGGACATCCATTTGCACCTAGTCCCAGAGGATGGAGGCAAGGTCCTCCCCTTCCAAGGCCACTCTCCATGCGTTACAAACTGTCACCTTCCCAAGATCTTTTATGTAGCATAGAATCCTGGGATCTCTGTGTGCCTTAATTCTATACCGGTTTTTGTTTGTTTGATTGATTTTGTCTGTTTGCTTTTGAGACAGGAACATGGTGTGGCCCATGCTGGCCTTAGACTCACAGTCGTATGGTTCAGCTTTCTTTGTTTTTGGAAGACTTTTTTTTATATGTATGGATGTTTTGCTGGTATTGCAAGCACCTGCCACATGGCTGGCTTCTGGGTCTTGGGCTACTGACTGAGTCATTGTCCCAGCACAAGGCTGAGCAAGTTCAGAGGCTTTGAATCTATGTAAGTACACTTTAAGGGACCACTTTCCTCTTCATTGCTAATCTTGACATTTTGTGTTTTGGGAAGTCATATATGTTGAAGGTACAGACTAGCTCTTAATGGATGAGTTGTCTCTCCAGTACCAACCTGAAGCTTTTGGAGCACTGACTTTTTACTATGAGCAGAAAACCTACACTTGACCTCCCAGGATGGGTCCCAGTCAGAACACAGGCACGCTGCCAATGCTGTCCAGAATTCCCCACTGCGCATGTAAGGTAGATGAGCCACAGGTTGCTTGTTTAGAATTCCTAAGGCATCTCCAAGGTAAAGGTGGATATTCCTGGAACATTTCCGGCCTCAAACCTTTTAGGTAAAAGATACTTAGCCCGTGATTTGAACATTACAACAAACCACAAGAAAAAAAAAAGCAAAACAAAAACCAACAAACCCAGCAAGAGCAAAGGGTTCTTCAGAGAGGCGGAGTAACCCAGACAGTGGGCCCAGCCTGCATGCCCACTGTGTTCATTTCTGTGCTGCCACACTGTGTGTGGGCATCAACCATGACCTGCTTTATTCTACCTTCCCATCTCAGTAGACCCTGCTTTCGTATCTGGCACACAGTAGGACCAAATGAGAGTCTGAGTTAAAAAAAAAAGCAAGCAATCTGCAATGAATTTTTATTCAGCCATTAAGAAAAATGAAATTATAAAATTTACAGGAAGGAAATGGATGAATCAGGAAAATGCAGTTTTCAGAAAACCACATATTGCATCATCTTTCTCCTATTCGGATCTGAGCTTCTCAATTTCATACGTGCATTTCTTCCTGGGAGTGAGGGAGAGAGAAGAGGCCAGGAAACAGAAACAGGGCCCCTGGGAGAGGACAGAATTACTTTCAGTAGATAATTATGTTATATTCAACCTCAATAAATGTTATCTCCACTGCATTTAAAACCTAAATTTGGGTTGTGTTACTATCTGACCATTTAGGAAAGAGCTTAAACTCCTGCTTGTTTTATGTTAAGAATTGCTGTTCAGAGCTGAGTGGTGGTGGCGCACGCCTTTAATCTCAGTTCTCAGGAGTCAGAAGCAGGCAGATCTCTGTGTTCAAGGTCAGCCTATTCCACAGAGTGAGTTCCAGGACAACTAGGACTACACAGAGTCTTATAAAAAAAAAAGAAGAGAAAAGAAAGAGAAAAGAAAAGAAAAGAAAAGAAAAGAAAAACTTGCTGTTCAAACTCATTTCCAGATTCATTCCTCCACCCCCCCCCTCCGATTAGTAATGCTACTAAAAATACTGTGGGGTTCTGATTTTTCATATTTTATACATTTAACTATTTCTACTAAGGCTCATTTGTATTTGGATGCTGCCCATGGCTCATTCATTTTTTTGTGGATTTAAGTCTTCTACCATAAAACTTAAAGATGTGTGTGTGTGTGTGTGTGTGTGT
>NC_022009.1:40756155-40794675 GCF_000317375.1 Microtus ochrogaster | reverse complement strand
ATTTTTTTAAAAAGATTTATTTATTATATATTCAGTATTCTGCCTGAATATATGCCTGCAGGCCAGAAGAGGGCACCAGATCTTATTATAGATGGTTGTGAGCCACTATGTGGTTGCTGAGAATTGAACTCAGGACCTCTGGAAGAGCAGAAAGTGCTCTTAACCTTCGAGCCATCTCTCCAGTCCTATTTTTACTTTTACTATGTGTATGTGTCTTTGTGTGGGTATTTACAGAGGCCAGAAGAGGGCATCAGATCTCCTGGTGCTGGAGTTACAGATGGTTGTGAACTATTTGCTGTGGATGTGGGAACTGAATTCTGATTCTCTGTAAGAACAGTACATGCTCCTACCCATTAACCCATCTCTCTATCACTGTTATTATTACTATATATTATTAATATTTGAGCCTAGGCAGTTTGGATGCTCAACTTACTAAACCTGGATGGAGGTGGGCAGTCCTTGGACTTCCCACAGGTCAGGGAACCCTGATTACTCTTCAAGCTGATGAAGGAGAGGGACTTGATGGGGGAGGGGGAGGGAAATGGGAGGCGGTGGCGGGGAGGAGGCAGAAATCCTTAATAAATCAATAAATTTAAAAAACAAATAAAAAAATTATTAATATTTTAAGAGTGTCTCATGTATCTCAGGCTGGCCTTAAACTTGCTATGTAACTGAGGATGACCTTGAACTCCTGATCTTCCTGCCCCAGCTCTGAGTGCTGGGATGACAGGCATGCACAGGTGTGATGACACCAGGTTTATACAGAGCTGAGGATTGAACCCAGGACCTCATGCTTGATAGACAAGTAGTCTATCTCCTGAGCTACATTTCCAGACCCCAAATCCCATTTATCTTGGTGTCCATGCTCTGACTACCAGCCAAGGGTACCCCTTAATTCTCCGAGGAGGTCTGTTTTTAACCTGCCTGGTCCCTAACCCTACACGTCAATCTCAATACTTGCTAATAAACCATGTGTGATGCTTGGTTTTGATTGTCAAATTGACACGGTCTAGAACCATTTCAGTGAGGGACTCTCTAGATTGGTTGGCTAGTGGACGTGTCTGAGAGGTATTCTTAATTGTGTTGAGGTAGAAAACCCTACCATGAATGTGGTGGTACCATCCCCTAAGTTTGTGACCCCTGGCTGCATGGGAATGGAGCTGAGCAGAGCAGAGAGCGTGCAGGCCGTTATTCCTCCCTACTCTAGGATGTCATGTGACTAGCCGTCCCAGCTTCTGTCTTGATTTCACATGATAGACTATAACCTTGGGTTATGGTAAGCCAGGTAACCTCTCCAAGTTCCTTTATAATCAGTGTGTTTATCACCTCAGAAATGGAGCTGGGAAACCACGTGGATGCCTGTAAAGCCGGGATGCCACGTGGACGCCTGTGAAACTTCGATGCCACATGGATACCTGTGAAGCTGGGACATCATGTGGATGCCCGTGGAGCCAGGATACCACGTGGATGCCTGTGAAGCTGTGGATGCCCGTGGAGCCAGGACACCACGTGGATGCCTGTGGAGCTGTGGATGCCCGTGGAGCCAGGACACCACGTGGATGCCTGTGAAGCTGTGGATGCCTGTGGAGCCAGGACACCATGTGGGTGCCTGTGGAGCCAGGACATCACGTGGGTGCCTGTGAAGTTGGAACGCCACGTGGATGTCTGTGAAGCCGGGACACCACGTGGATACCTGTGAAGCTGTGGATGCCTGTGGATCCAGGACACCACGTGGGTGCCTGTGGAGCCAGGACATCACGTGGGTGCCTGTGACGCTGGAACGCCACGTGGATGTCTGTGAAGCCGGGACACCACGTGGATACCTGTGAAGCTGTGGATGCCTGTAGATCCAGGACACCACGTGGGTGCCTGTGGAGCCAGGACATCACGTGGGTGCCTGTGACGCTGGAACGCCACGTGGATGCCTGTGAAGCCGGGACACCACGTGGATGCCTGTTGCTCCTTGAGTGGTCTTCACTATCCACAGGTATCTCTGTTCCTGTCCTCACTGCCTTACTTCATTTACATATCGGTGACCAGGTAGCCAGGAAGGCAGGTGGCTCACAAGTCCTTTCTAGAAGCCATCTTGAAGGTAACTTCAGTAACTGCCCAAATCATCCACCACTGTTTGTTCTTAGTGAACCCCACATTCTTCTGGGTTATGCCCTTGGGCCTTTCTCTATCCCCCATCTCTGGAACTCTTCTTTCTCCCTCTCCTGTGTCAAGTCACCAGGATTTCAGCTTGTAACTGGCAGTTTTTCTGGGAATGGCAGGTGATGATGGCATTCTGAACCCCCAGTTTGTATGCTCAGCTTTGGGGCTTTATGGCAGGTTCTTATGGGAGCATCCATAGCCTGATCAGATAGACTCCTTTTGGTGTGTTGTGCCCCCCCCCCACTCCTGGCTGCTTTTTCTTGCTTGAAAGTCCCCAGCAAAGAGACAATCAACACAATTCTACACAGCTCTCATGACAACCGCTTCTTTCTCATCTCTACACTGAGTGTTTGTGGCTGGGCTTGTGGTCCAGAGAAACCCCAGTTTGTGTGGTTCGAGCCAGAAGTCACCTAGATTGGTACAGAAATAGGGACCACACTGGTCTGAGGCTTATTATCCACAAGCAGAAAAGACTCACAGCACACCAAAGAGGGGAATACCGTCCCCGAGCCCAACCTTCCTGAGGGGAGTCATTTCCCCATCATGTTCTTGAATTAATAATGGCAGCGGCTCCCCAAGGGAAGCAGCTGCTTTCAGTAAAGCTTCAATGCGTTCTGATTGCACACAAGGAGCTGATGCCTGTAAGACTGCAGGCTGGGCCTGGACATTCTCAGGGCTGTGTCTTGCTCCATTGGAAATGAAGAATGAAAAGAAAGGCATGTGCATTAAGTTGATTCTCTGCTTAGCACTCAATAGACACTTGAGACATTTTGTTGATTGGATGGGTGCATTGGATCTCAGGGATCGCAAATAGTTTGAGACTCGGAAATCTACTTCCTCCCTCCTACATATTTTTCTCTTTCTTTTTTCTTTCTTTCTTTCTTTCTTTCTTTCTTTCTTTCTTTCTTTCTTCCTTCCTTCCTTCCTTTCTTTCTTTCGTTCTATCTTCCTCCCTCCCTCTCTCCCTCCCTCCTTTTGCTTTTGGTTTTTCGAGACAGGATTTCTCTGTGTAGCCCTGGCTGTCTAAAAGCTCACTCTGTAGACCAGGGTGACCTTGAATTCAGAGATCTACCCACCTCTGCCTCCCAAGTGCTGAGATTACAGGAGTGGGCCACCATTTCCTCCTACATATCTTGCATTTCTTGGGGCATCTCTGTGGTGGCTTGCAGTTGTAAGCTTGGCCGCTTTACAAGTGTCATTGACACTCCGTAAAGGACCAGGTAGGGAATGAGCCACCTTCCCAAAGCCTCCCGTGCTGGTTCAGCCAAAGGAAGAAAGCCAGCCTTTACCCCTGACTCCATCCACACGGCATCCGAGACCAGGCAGGCTGCATGTGTCAGCCCGTGTACAGTCCACTCTACAGCTGAGAAAGGCTCAGAAAGGCACCATGACCTGAAGTCAGTCTCCTGGAGGAAAGATGAGCTGTAGCGGGTCCCAGGGAAGTACGGTAGGGAGGCCAGCCTGAGCCAGACAAAGGGTAGTGTGTGGAGGGTGACTGACTGTCCCGGTGTGCTTCTGTGACGTAGGTCTTCTCCTGCTTTGTGGGCTGCTGACAGGTTGTCTGAGATTAACCTCTGTGTGCACCAGTTTCTGCTCTGGGGACTAGGGCTGGGAGCCAGAGCTGCAGTTAATGTATTCGCTGCCACACTGGCTCCTCCAAGGAGGGGCAAGCCCGGAAAGGGGCCGGGATGCAATTACTCTGATCTCTACCACATGGCTTCCACTGGCCGCTGTCCCTTCCCAACAGTCATAGGTCACCCTTACTGTCCCCACCCCTCCACCCCCCACCCCCGCCTTCCTGCCGCACAGTCATCCTGGGGCCAAAGGAAGAGGCAGGGAGGCAGAGGTGGGAGAACCCTCTTTAGGGACCTTGTGCAAGACTGACTGAGCTCTGCCTGGCACTTGCAAGGAAACAGGCAGTGACCCCTCACGGCCAGTGTGGGTCCCTGCTGATACCGTGACCTGTCCATACCAGCTGAACATCTTAAGTCAGCATCCATTGTCTTGTAGTTCTGGGAACAGGAGCCTAAAGTCAGTGTCCCAGGGTCAAGGCAAAGCTGGCCTAGGCTCTCCTGCAGCTCTGAGGAAGACTCTTTGTCTTCTATAGGCCCTAGCAACCCCCCCCCCACTCCTCTGCCAGCTTCTCGTGGCCTCTGTCCTCTGCTTTGAAACTTATCTTTTGTTCACGTGACCTCATGAGGTCACTGGCCACCTGGAGAGTCCAGGGTCACCTCTTATCTCTAGGTGAATCAATCTGGGCATCCCTTTGAGAAGATGGTGATCCATTGTTGGGCCTGAAGGATTAGAACCTGTGCCTTCTGGAGAGCCGTCATCACTCTGCTATGGCACTATTCTCATCTTCACGTCATAGATAAAGACCAAGGCTGGGGGAGAGAGGGTATATGTCTGCTGCCCAAGGCCAGGGCTAGGAGAGAGCAAAGCCCGGGTGCTGGAGGACAAGGAAAGCATGCTGCCCCTGGCTGTGGGCAGAAGTAGCCCATGGCAGGCATTTGGTTAGACAGGCACAGCTGGACATCAGCTCTGGATGACCTAGAATGTCTGCTCTGGGCAGTGAACCCTGTACAACCTAAGTGGCCACAGAGGCCTTTTCTGTCTGTGGTCCTCCTAATCCAGGGCTGGCAGTGGGCTGTGTGGGGAAAGGATGGGATGATAGGCAGACGGATGTGTGGCTGCCTCCCCACGCCTCCTCCTAAGCTCCCTAGATAGCCACTCATGATGCAGCTCTGAGCTCCACTTGGTGCCCGGCTTCTCTCATGATAACTGTCCATGGCACTGTTCTGGGGCCAAAGGGTATGGACCCCCATAGCAGTGACCTATTAAATGTACAAACCTACTTAGGCCAGAGGAGGGTACACAGGATTCTGGAGTCCCACATACTGTAGGGTGATCTAGAAAGGCAATGGCAGAGCAAGAAAAGGCCTTGGGTTTGGAGGTCAAGGGGGATATTGAGATGGATCATCTTTGAGGGAAGAGATTCATTAGAGCGTTATTAGCATGGAGACAACAGCATGGCAGGAACTCTGAGGATGGTTCATGTCCACACGACGGAGTTGGAGGGAGCTGCCTTCTTTCTTTTCACAGGTTTCAGAGGAAAAGGAAGAGTTCATGCCATGTAATTGATGCATAGTCTACAGCATAGCCCTGCAGACATGCTGTCTCTGATTCCCAGGGGTATGGCAAGCGGGGGGAGACACCATTTTCCACTGGGGTGGGGGTAGGCTAGGTAAGAGTGAGATCTGGGGAAGAATGTATGATTCTGAAAATGTCAGGGAGAAGGGGCACCTTTTAGTTAAGGTATACCATTATATAGGTGGGGAATATGTTGCTTTAGCAGCCCATTGGTGCCTCTGTGTCTGGTAGCCTGGGCTGCAAATTTACCTGGAGGAATGAGAACCGTGCATCTCAACCCAGCACCCGAGGAGCCTGTTAGGGGGTTGCAGATGCACAAAGAAGCTCCTGGAAGGGGTTTGACATTCCCTCCACAGCAGCCGAGAGAGGCTGTTACAGGTGGACATGGCCCAATTAGCCCCTAGCCCTAAACCTAAAAAAGTTGGCGGACATATTGTCTTGACCCTTTAAGGCCCTTGCCCTATGGGAGAGGCTCGCACGAGGCAGGCAGGACAGGGAAGGGGCCCTACAGAGCCCTTTGACTGTGCCAGGGGGCCTGGTGTGATCTGCAGAGCATGGGTGCCCTTCACAGCAGGCAGACAGCTAAGCCTGGCCCAGAGCTCCTCCCTTCCCCACTCTCATGGCCAGCAGCCACTGAGCAGATCTTTCCATTTGGTCAAGCCAAACCAGAAACGAAAATTCCATGTCAATGTCCCTGTGGGCAGCTGGCTAAAGTGAGTTTCATGACAATGTCGGCTTTAGGGGTTTGGGGTGTCCTGAGAGGACTTGGGCCTATCCTGGTTCCTAGTGTGTGGGTGTAACAACTTTGAGGTCTCACTGAACAGTACACAGGGACTTGGGCATTTTTTTTTTCCTACTTCCATGTCCTAATCCGAAAAAGCCCAGGGACCGGGTTGAGCCTGGGATCTCCTGTTTGGATCTCCTGTAAGTCTGCTTAGCCCCTATCTAGATGGGCTGGAGGATTGCTCATGGGACATCAGCTAGGTTGATCTGTGGGGACCCTCTGGTTTAGCAACTTCTCCTGTGAGCCCATGCAAACTACATCAAAGCATGAAGGTCACCTTATGGTTGCTGCTGTGCACACTGGAGCAGGCTGGGTGAGGGTCCTGGCCTCACAAGGTCCCTATGGTGGGAGGGTGGGGCGAGGAGGTTTCTGGGGCTCTTTCCACGGTTTCTAGGGCCACACTGCCCCCTGCTGGGATGGCTCATACTCTACCCCTTCGGGACATGTTCTCTCACCTCATAACTCTTTGGGGGTGTTCTCTTTGACCTTGTGCTCTGCGGGGCACTTAGGGGAATGAATTAGTTTCTGGATTATCCTGCTCTTGGCAGGGTCTCTTACAGACTCCCTAAGAGGAGAGGCTGGAACACAAACACCGATCTACATACACACTCCTTCCTAGTAGAAGGGATGAGAGAGGCAGGGGGCATCACAGTGGCATCTCGCACCTACCCCAGCGCCATCTGAGGTTTGGCTCCTCTAGATATACGTACAGAGGCGGGGTTCACAGCTCCAATAAGCCCCTCCAAGTTCCCTTTCCCAACTTGGCTCCCATAAACACCTGACACCCACCATTGGGATGGATGGTGACAGATCTGTAGTCAGTCTCATGGCGCTACACCATCCTGTTACCTGGCAACGTACCAGCCTGCCCTCTCAAAATGAAGCTCACTTTAAGCACATGGGATGTGGGGAGGGACTTGAGCTGGTATGGGATAACCTTGCTGGAGGGCTTTGTAAAAGAGCAGTTTTGCCTGGGAGCACTGACTACTGTCAGACCCTGAAGGATGGAGAGAGGACCATCTCTACCCTAAATTCATACAGTCGGCTTGCAAAGAAGCAGGATCAACAAGACCATTCTCAAGCCATCTCATTTGCTTCTCCTCTGCCTTCTCCATCAGAAAGACAGGGCTTTGTTTTGTTCACCGCCCAGAACAGAGCCTGGCTCATCAAACTGCAGCCACTGGGGAGAAAGTCACAGTCTTCTTTTTATCTTCTCGAACTCCAGGGTTGTGAGTGTCTGTCCTGGGATACCATCCTGGTGCAATGCCTTTTTCTGGCTTCCTTTTACCCACCCCTGGGTAAAAGGGGGTAGCATGTGTGCTACCATGTTCTGCTATGAAGATGATGAACTAAACCTCAGAGCTGTCAGCTACTCCAATTAAATGGTTTCATTTATAAGAGTTGCAGTGGTCATGGTGTCTCTTCACAGCAATAGAAACCCTAACTATGACATGTGGGTTGCTGGGATTGAACTTAGCTTCAAGGTTTTGCACCGAGTGATTTTACCTTCTGAGCCATTCCCACCCTATTCTCTTTAGAAGTTAACAGCTTCAGGCATTTCATGAAAGTAATGGGAACTGACCGATGTATCCCAGGGGACCTGGGCAGAGCACTGTGCTGACCATGGCACGTTCATGTGTTTGTGCGACATCTTAGCTCTGGCTCCTGCAACAAAGCACCAGGGGACAGATGGTTTATAAACAAAATTTTATTTTTTGCAGCTCTGGAGTCTGGAAGACTGGGTTCAAGATGTCGGCACATGGGAACAACTCAGGTCACTTTTCAAAATTGTGCCTGAGCCTCTGTGTCACCTCTCCTTGGTCACAAATGCCCTAAGCACAGACCCCAAAGTCACAGTGCATCCCCTGAAGCCCTGTTCAACCTTTAATTCCCCACAACTCATCACTCCATTCTTTACATGTGCACATGTGGGCAGGTGCATGCAAAAAAAAAACATGTGTGTGCATGCGTGCAGAGTCTGGACAAAAACTTAGGGTTTTGTTTTTAAAGTACTGTGCTGGATAGTCTTATGTCAGCTTGACACAAGCTAAAGTCATCTGAAAGGAGGGAACCTTGGTTAAGAAAATGTCTCCATAAGACTGGGCTGTACGCAAGGCCGCTGGGCATTTTCTTAATTAGTGATTTATGGGTGGTGCCATCCCTGGACTGGTGGTTCTGGGTCCTGGGTTCTGTAAGAAAGCAGGCTGAGCAAGCCATGGTGAACAAGCCCAATAAGCAGCACCCCTCCATCGCCTGTGCATTGGCTCCTCTCTCCTGGTTCCTGCTCTGTTTGAGTTCCTGTTCTGACTTCCTTTGATGCTGAACAGCAAGGTGGAAGTGTAAGCCGAATAAACCCTTTCCTCCCCAGTTTGCTTTGGTCATGGTCTTTCAGTACAACAGTAGGAACACTAAGATAAGTATCATCGACTTTTTATTTTGAGACAGGGTCACACTGGTCTGGAGTTCACCAAGTAGGCTAAAAATTGGATGGCCAGGGAGCCCCTAGGAGTGTGTATTGCCACACATGGCCTTTAAAAAAAAACGAGGGTCCTGGGGATTGAACTTAGGTCCTTATGTTTGCAAGGCATGCACTTTACCAATTGTGCCACCTACCTGCTCTTCTGTTCTCAAACCATCTCCTTATTTGCGTCTCCTCTGCTTTCTCCAGCAGAAGGACAGAGATTTGTTTGTTGACTGCCCAGAGCAGAGCCTGGACCATCCAACTGCTGCCGTGGTTGAGTAGGTCACAGCCTCCTTTTCTCTTTTTGAGCTCTGGGGTCATGAGTGTCCCTCCTGGGTACCACCTTGGCGCAACGCCTTTTCGGGCTTCCTCGTACCCATGCCCGTGGTTCTCAATGTCACACATTTCACAAGTCTCAACTGGTCATTTGTTTTTCCCCAGAAGGAAAAGGACAGTTTTCCTGCCTGCCATGCGGGGGCAGATGCCTGGAGCTCTGGTCCGGAAGCTAGAGGGCTGGCCTGGACTGTTCTTGCAGACTCCTGGGCAGTGTCCACGCAAGTGCTAGTTGCCATGGTGGGTAACGCTATTTGTGCCATCCACACGGACAGCTCCAGCATCCTGGCTTATGTAAATGTTAACTGTGGGCTGCAGGAGACAGAGCAATTAGAAGCCAAATGGAAAAATCCCAGAGAAGGCAGGTTTGGGAGATGGTAGCAGGCAGCGAAGTAAACAGACTAACCACTGAGGAGCCCACCATGGTCCTGGGGTCCTGCCCCTTTTTTCCCTGCCCCTCAGAGGGGCAGCCCATTTTGGTAAGGTGATAAAAGAAGCCACTGACCCACAGGTGCCAGGATGGGGGTGGTGGCTTGCTTCATCCTATTTCTCTCACTTGCTCCTTAGCTGCTTCCTGCTACTTGTTTGTATGCAGAAGTTACTACTGCGCCATTCTGAGGGCCCATGAGAGAGAAAGAAGAGGTGCCCTCAGGGGTCACCCTACAGGGAGGGAAGGCCTGTCCCCAGGAGAGATAGTTGCCTAGAGATGAACAGGATCCAGGACAGGGGCAGTTTGAGCTCTTGACACACGTATCTCAGCAGATCTCAGGCCCACATGGACTTCTATCACAACAAACCTGCCTCTTCCCACATGAGCCAAGATATCCAGGGGGCAGGACATGGTACGCAAAGGCTTGTGTTTACATGCCAAGTTTGTAAGTCCCCAAATGCAGTACAAATGCTGGCAGGCAGGATGGAGCTGGGAAGTAGTGGACAATGGCCTGAGCTGGACCAGCTGTAGTGCTGGGCTGTGGACACAGCCTGTGGAGGAAACGATCTCATGGACAGTCTTTCCTAGGGTCCCAAAGGCTGGAGGTGCATCTTGAGAACAGAGTCCACACTGCACCATGATGGCCCCATCATCTTCACCAGACACAAGATGAGGGGGAAGCCCCAAGGCACCAATAGAGGTTTTTATAGAGCAGGGAAGGTGGCAGGGTCAGGAGCAGGCTTAAGAGATGGAACTGGAGTCACTGCTTGGTTCCCTTGACACATCTGTCACTTTGCCTCCAGAGACTTCCTGCCTCTACTGAGCCTGGCCTTCTCGGGGACACACTGATGGTGGCCACTGACCTCCCGGGATCCTCATTCTGATATTCCAGGTCCTGGCCAGCAAGTTTTACCCCCCTATTCACGTCTCCCCTGCCTTTACCTTTTGGCTCCAACAGTTCTGTTACTGGAAGCACACCCTGTTAGACCCTCATCTTTCCAGATGTGCAAGGCGGAGTCCTCCCCAAGTCCTCAGTGAGCCCACTGACTCCTTGCTGCCAAGGTGGGTGCTTAACACCGCAGAGAAACTGGGAACATTTACCTGTGGCATCAAGTGGGCTCTAGTGGCCAAGTTCTGCTCTGTCATCTTGCAGGCCAGCCTTGGCTGCCAGCCTTCATGAGACATGATCCCAGAGTTAATTTCCAGTCCTGGTTATCAGGTGCAGGCCTTGGGCAACTTTGCCTTTTTGCCTCAGTTTCCTCATTTGTGCAATGGAGATACAGCAGTACCTACACCCAACAGCTGACCTACAGGCCAGGAGCTCAGAATACCAGACACATAACTTCTACATCAGTGTTTCTCTTTTTGGCTTCGTTATTTCTTTTTCTGAGACAGAGCCTTACTTAGTAGCTCAGGTTGGTCTCAGTCTTATGGTGATCCTCCTGCCTCAGACTCCTTACTGCTGCTGACTACAGGTATAAGTCACTACTCCTGATGTTTTCTGGTGTTTCTGTGACTAGTGAATATATGAACACCACTACAGTTGCACACTTGGTGTTCCTTGGCAATGTACTAAGCCATATATAATATAATAAGCCGAATATAATATAATATTCGGGCATCATTCATTCATTCATTCATTCAATTCACTCCCTGAATATCTATCTGCTGGGTACTTCCATACATGGGAGACAGTGTAGGTCCCGAAGGTGGAAAGTTGAGGGAGATAAACTTTGCTTTCAGAAGGTGGGGCAGGAGTCAGAAGAACCAATGAGTGGCCATATACAGCCTTTGCCTTTTTATCTCAGATGTGGCAGTGAACTGAGCTCAGATGGGAGCAGGGAAGGAAGGAACCTATCTTACCTCAGTGGACCCTGGAGCTGTGGCTTTCAAAGACAAGCAGACAAGAGCCAGACAGAGTTAAACTTCTGTTCTGTTTATTATAATAGAAAATGACAACCATAGAAGGAAAGCTAACAGGGAGTGTTACCTAGCCACACCTTCACTAAAGAGCACACTGAAGTCCTATAAGAGCAAGGAGCCTTCCCACTGCAGTAGAAGCCAGCGACAGATGGAGGAACTGAGCACCTGGGCGCGGGGGGCGGGGGGGACCTGGAACAATAGTTAAAATAACTTCACGTCGCATACACGTGTTTATAAGCTGTCCAGGAAAATATTACAAAACACAGAAGCTCAGCCAATGCTCACCACGCAAAGAACAGGAACCTGTGGGTGGCAGGTGATGAATAAGAATTCCAGGAGAATTTAGACAGTAGAAAGAATTAGTATGCCTGCAGCTTTGGGGAGCAGGGCTGGAGGACGCGGAGAGGATGAGAAAAGACACCTGAATTTTCTGATGGCTGTTCCTGTTCCCCAGCCTCCCTGTCCCCAGCAGAATCTCTCCACCAACTGAGCTTCTCAGGCGCACTTGTGAGGGTCAGACACTGATGGTCCTGGACACAGTCACTGGTCGGGGACAAGATCAGCCTCAGCATTCTGGCCATATTGTGGGGTTGTCTCCACACAGGTAGGGGTCTTCCCAAAGGAACACAGTCACGCAGGCTTCTAAGGTCCAGTCCCGCCCCTGGAGTTTTCTCAACTTGGGGCAGTCATGGTGATCTCTGCTTTGATCTGCTCTGATCCACGAGGGGACTTGTGGATGATCCATGGACATTGGAGCTTTTGAGAACTTTCCATTGCTTTGGATGTCTAAATAGGCTCTCCCATCTTCGGCACTGTTGGCATTTGGGGGCTGGATAGCATTGGCCATGGGTCTGTCTTGTGTGTGGATAAGCGGCACCTCTGGCCTGCACTCACCGGATGCCAGTAGGTCCCCACTCCTCCATAAATTGTGACAAGAATGGTCTCTAGGCATTGCCAAATGTCCCTCAGGGAGACAGGGTGCCTGAAATGTAGAACCATGGGAATTCTGTGGTTGGGCACTCTGGGGACAAGACTCCATCTGTTGAGCAGCCCCACCTGGCAATGTCCCCAGGTCCACTAGAGGTTGAGCTTCCATGCTCTCTCTGTAAGCCTCCACCCAGAACTACGGGTGGAACAGAACATACTGTGACATACAAAGCAGTGATTCTCAGGTCCAGCTCTTGGACATTTCAACACAGTGATGTCAATTGGAAAGTTTTCACCCCATACTGGATAACTGGGTTACAAAAGACAAAAACCTCATAACATTTTAAGTGTATGATTTTGTGTTGGATGGGATACACAGTTAGGCTCAGTCACACGTGGCCACATACAGCATGCAAGTCTAGAGAATGAAGAAAGAATCCAGGAGGCAGACACAGCAACTTGGGCTACTCCAGCAGACAGAGGGCTTCATGTAGAAACAGGGCTCTGTAGTGCCCTGTGGCCAAAGCACAACGCTCCCTGCACACTGAGCATACATAGGGTCTAACCCACAGAAAAGCAGGTCTGAACCCTTTGGAGGCAGAACTGGCTGGAAGAAGAACCAGAGGCTGGGACTATGACTTCTCAATGCTTTGACCTAGGCAGGCACAAGGGTACCACTGTGCCAGGTTGTCCTGGGCAAGGTGCACCTATACCGTCTACCCAAGGTCTGTGCCCTCTGGTTCTCCTCTCTGCTGCCCTCCTCTACCTTGTCTATGTGTATATGTGTGCACACATGTTCATGCAGTTGCCTGTCGAGGCCAGAGGTTAACATCAGGTTCCTCCTCAATCACTAACCTACCCCAGCTTTAACAAGCAAAAACAAAACTCAAAAAACAGGGTCTGTCAAAGAACCTGAACTTTTTGGTTAGAATAGCTGGCCAGTGAGCCCCATGAACCTGCCTTGCTCCACGCTCCAGTGCTGGGATTATAGGCACGCACCACTATGCCCAGACCTTTTATTTTAATGGGGATTCTAGGGAATCTGAACTCGGGTCCTCCCACTTTACCAACTGAGCCCTCTGGTTTTACTCCCTATCAAAACCCACAGGTGACATACACAGTGAGCCAGGACAAAGGATTCAGACTTGCAGCATATGTAGCCCCATCTGTCTTGACAGGTGACAGGGTTTTGTCACCTGATAATACTGTGCATCGCCCTTAGTCCTGTGGTTTGTATGGTTCACTCTCTCCTCCATGACACTTCTTGCTCATACTCTGATATCAGGAGGTACAGGGAATACCCGGGGCTCATAATTTCACTGCCCTGGGTTTCTTAGAGGGGACCCACCTCTGTCTGCACCTCAGGGCTCTCAATGCCAGCTCGGAACCCTCTCCTCCGTATCTTGCACTGAGTGGTCATTGGAGATGGAAGTTAGGGAGACTTGGAACAGGTATACATGTGCCATTCGGTCTCTGGCTGCTCCACCCAGACTCCTCCCAGGCTCCTTTGGCCCTGACTTGGGAAGTAATGAACGGTCAGTGGGACAGGCAGCAGGAGAGATGAGCCACTTCGCTACGCACTGATCCCAAAGGGAGGCTACGCTTCTGCAAGAGAGGACCAGAGTGCCAAGAGCACACAAGCAGCCGAATGGCTCTGGCTCCCAGACAGATCCCGAGCATGCTAAGGTGGGCTGGCAGACATCCAAACCAGGACAAGATGCTGGCCTCTCTGTGTGGCACTGAGCTGCTCCCTTTCCTGCTCCCCAGGACTCTAGAAACTCAAGCCAGGAAGGATAGTGCTTGCTTTGGGTAGGGTAGGGTAAAGGATTCATTAGTCTCTCTAATTAGGTTTAATGAACCACGGAACATCCCAGCAAATGCAGTACTTCTTCTCCAAGGGCCAGCTACACGGAAGGCCAGGTCCTTCCTGTCAAATTAAGGAGGCTCTGGGGCCCACCTTCTCCAGGGAAAAGTCAATGGGATCCCAAGGAAGGTCCACATTCCCTGCTCTGGAGAGCTTCGAGGCTCACAGAAAGACTGTACCCCAGCTTAAGTCAACTTGCCACACAGGCAAGCCCCACACTCTGACCTCAGGGATGTCCACTGGAGCACTCCTATTGTGCAGCTTTTTAGGGCATGCATACCTTATTGGGGACCCTTTCTACACACACCCCAGAAACCCTACCTCAGGGACCCTCCTTGGAGACAAGTGTGGAGACACGAGGTCAGTCTTACCCAGGTGGGGGAAGGACCACACCTCAGGTCTAGGAGAAGTTGAGGCAGCCCCATTCTGATGATCTGACAGCCATGGATGGCCCAGACTGTGACACTTTGGGAAACACCTTCTGAGGATTCAAGACCAGTTCAAATGTCCCTCCATGGTGCTGTCAGCCTCAAAAGGCAGTGTCCTGCCTCAGAGAGGGCTAGCTGCAGAGCCTAGCATCCCAGGTTCCAATCCCAGGTCCTCACGTCTATACTGTGTTAACTCCATTGTGCTGAGTTCCTGGCTTCCCTCCCAGGCACTCAGGCGCTGTGCTGTGAGGGGACACAGGGACGAAGGCTATGCATGGAGATCTAGCACCGTGCCTGCTCGCAGCGCTCAAGCACTGAGCTCAGGCAGCCTGTTTGCTCCGTTCCTGATGACCAAGCCAGGAGGTTCACTTCGGCTGCTCTGGCGGAACCTGTCATTTACTCCTCGCTGTTCTGTGTAGTGAGGAAGTTCAGAGAGGAAACTGCAGGAGACAGAAGGATGGAAAGGGACCAGCTGATGTCATATGGGCAAAAGGGGTTTCTAATGCTTGTGACCATCTGTGGCTCTGACACAGGAGAGAGACACTGGCATGGGTTTAACTGTGTGTGTGTGTGTGTGTGTGTGTAAGCCAATACTTTACAAGGCTAGAAGCTGTCTTTATCTTTTCTGTTCCTTTCTCTCTCATCACAGCAGGCACAGATCCTGTTGTTTCTCAACCTGTTGTTTCCATGGAGACAAGGCAGGGGATGGACCACCAGCTGCTACTCCCCTGCAGTAAATCAGACAGCACTGGGACAGAGGTGCCTCATAAAGACACCACAGTACACTTCTGCCCTCATCCCTGACCTGGGTTCTCTCATGAGGTGGACGGCCTCCCCTTGCTCTAGGAAAAGACTCGGGGGTATGATGAGGAGGGTCCTGCTGGAGAAGTGGAAGCCAGAGCAAACATCCAGCAACTTCCAGCTAACTACCAGCCCAGCATCCTGCCCTGTGGGTGATCCTGGGCATCTCAGCAGACACTCTACACTCCCACTTCTTGGCTATGGAGGGCAGACCAGTTCTCAGTCCTAACAGCTTCCCCTGGGGCCAAAGCATTTGCAAGTATGCTGGGTACAGCGATAGATGTGGGGAGTCAGACCTGTAAGGGAGGCCGCAATATCTACACCATCTTACAACACAGACATGGATGACCTCCCAGGGATCCCGTCTCTGCCTCTACTGCTTAGGTGGGGATACACTCGCTAGAGAGCTTGGCTAGGGTGGAGACCAGACTCAGCCAGATTAGGAAATGCCTTGCTGCTCTGACTCCACCATTCTCTAACTACACGATCATCGTGTCCCTCTCCATGAAATCTGTACAATGATGAAGGGACATGACTAACTCATTTTTATGAATCCTCAAAGAAGAGATGGTGATTTTGCTTGGGCAGTGAAGGGTTAGTTGTCTGGGGATCTAAATTTTGAAGGCATCTTCTGCTTGTTTTGAAAAGATCAGAAACTTCATCCCAGTCCCTGGGTTTTCTGATGCACTTGGGTCCTGCAAGGGCCCAAGTGTCTGGTCACAAAGCACTGTTTATGAGTCAGTTTCACAGCATTCTGTTACCCTACAACATCACCATCAATATTCCAAGCGGTGGAACATAAAATGAAAAGGTGGGAATCCTAACTTGTGAAAGTTCTTCTTATCCCAGCCCCCACACACTGGGTTCAGTAAGTCTGCAGGAAACACAACACACACGTGACAATTTACTGCTAGGGAAGCATCACCAAACCAGCTCTACATTTTTTTTAAAACCTAATAGGATGCTCAACCTTGGTCTTGTGCTCTGGGACCGACTGAAAATTCAAAAACTGTTCAGCCTGCTGTTGGGAGGTTTTAACCCATCAACTTGTTAGGGGCTGGAAGCACCAACTTCAAGGCTTTCTGAATGAGCTCAGCCACAACCCAGGATATTCTAAATCGGAACTGCCTGGAGATAATTACAGATGCGGGGTGGCTGCCCCTCCGGAGGCTGTTCCAGCCTAGGTCTAGAAAACAGGTGCATCTCCAGTGGCTGGGAGCAAGATGGAGCCACGTAGACAGCCTTGCTGGGTGAGTCCAGTGCATGAAGGGCTTCCCCACAGCTTCAGCATCCCAGTGCCTTCAGAAGGTAAAGGCATACACCACCCCTACCACCACTATGTTCCCCAGTGTTGCTATGATGGCAATCCATAGCAGAACAGCGTCGTTGGAGGAGCGGGGAGACTCCTCTGGCTGGCCGTGGCCATTAGAGGTCGCATGGATGTTGGCAGGGGAGCTAAACAGGGAGTATTCGGTGCTGAAGTCCTCGTTGGGTGAGTCCATGAACGCTCCTCCCATCATGGGCAACTGTAAGAAGAAGGAGCAGAATGAACCAGGCCTGTCCAGCAGAGACCACGCATTCCCAGAAGGGACCAACCCAATGGGCCCACAAGGAAGTATGATTCACACGACATGAACACACATAAAATTGAGTATTCCAGTGGGCTGTGTACATGCCTGCAATCCTGACACGTGGGAGCCGAAGCAGGAAGATCACAGTTGAAGGCCAGCTTGGGCTACATAGTGAATTCTAAGCCAGCACAAACCCAAACCAAACCAAACCAACCACAACCCCTGAGCATATGCGTCAAGCTTTACGGCAGACACCCCTGAGCCTGGTTTATACACAACGCTTGATGGGTCTCACTCCACAAGCTCCCACCCCCCCCCACCCTTGTGCCAGGCCCTTCCAAACCCTCATGGGCTGCCCAACACCTTTGTTTCTATTCTAATTTTAAATGAGAATACATCTTAGGCTAGGGATGGTGGCTCATGCCTTCTGGGCTAGCCTTTAGGCAGCCAAAGGAAATGAACCAGGAGCAAAACAGCTTTATCAAAATACAAAGAATAAAAAAGATAAATCAAAAGCAGTAATAAGAGAATGGCAGGGAAAACTGCAAACCACCCCCTATTTATTTAGTTAACATTTTGTTAATTTTTTATTTTCTTTTTTTCTATGAGAGAGAAGAAAGGGAAGTGGGTTAACATGCCAGTTTCTAGTTTTGAATTTTTTTTTTTTTTTAGTTTTTCGAGACAGGGTTTCTCTGTAGCTTTGGTTCATGTCCTGGAACTAGCTCTTGTAGACCAGGCTGGCCTAGAACTCACAGAGATCCGCCTGCCTCTGCCTCCCTAGTGCTGGGATTAAAGGCGTGCACCACCACCGCCCGGCTTCTAGTTCTGAACTTAAAAGTCCATCAAACCCCCATTTTAGAAGATCCCCCCATATACATCACAGCTTCTGGGCTGGGGATACCCAATGTGCTGCTTGTACCCTGCGGGCTTCCAGAATGTTCTAGTGGATGCTTGAGGGAGGTTTGTAAGCATTTAGAGGGACCTGTTGAATTAAAAAAATGGGCTCAACCCTCAGTGTCTCTCAGGGTAGGCACAGGACAGCTCTGGAGTTAGAACACTGAGGTCTCCGTGTTGTGGGTGTGGGAGGAGGTGCTGAGGATCCAAGCTCCATGTGAAGATGCTGGAGTCTGGCTGCCTTCCCTCCCAAGTCTTCCCATTCTTCAGCACAGACAAGAAAAGCTTCCCCTTCACATCCATGTGCTGAAACTTATGCATCAGCCTCCAGAACTGGAACTAACCTCCCCTGCAGCTTGACACAGAGCTAGAAGAATGACCATGAAGTACAAAGCCCTTGAAAAGCTTTTGAGCATCATTGTGGGCCATAAAACTGCAAAATAACCCCACAGCCCTTAATGGTCCCTCACTCTGATGGCAGCATGACCAAACCACCTTCTGCATGTACCAAACCAGCACCGTTGCCAGTCTGTCACTGTCCTCCACTGGTTGGGCAGGAGAGGCTGACAATCTTGGTATGGTTTTATTGGGGCTGATTTGCACAAATAAAGTTGTACCCTAAAGCTTTCAGAGTCAGGTTACATGGTTTGGAATACCTACCAGATTTTGTTTATATGCTCTCGGAAATCACAAAGAAGTGGGTGACAGAGACATTATCTTTCTCGAGTATAGCAAGCATTGTAATGATTTGCGGGCAAGTTCCCACAGCCACGACAACTGACAATCAGCTAAGCATATCCCTGCTGGCCCAGGCTCTCAAGAAACAGTTCATTTCGCTCCCCGATGGGGCTCATATAAGAGTGTGCGAGCTTCCATTTGAAGACCCTCTTGCACTTCCAGTTTTGGATTCGGGGGCAGGGAATGTGGCTTTCATTGCGGCATCCAGATCTAACGATGTTTGTGCTGTGTGTCAAATGAAATTCCAGGTTGCTGCTAAGTTGGAGGAAAACTCATCTTGATAGATGAGTTGGTTGGAATAGAGACAGGGAGAGTCCCTTTAAAGGACGCCTTTAACTCCAGTTGTCTGAATTCATTCAAAGTAACAGACTTTTGGCAAGATAAGCTGCTGGGGACAATTGTCACTGTCAGGAAGATGACTCATCTATAGACTCATGGGATGAATGGCTCTTGGCGGCCACACTTCTGGCAGGAAGATTGCAGCATGGTTTGTCTTCAGTTTGGGAATTAGAGTGGCATCTTTTACTTAATGAAAAAAAGGCATTTACAGAGCCTGCAAAGCTTTTACAAACTCGGTTCAAGTGAAGGAAGGAGCAGCAGGTGAGGTGTGCACGTGTGAGTGTGTGGGTGTGATTGTGCACACGCACGCCTGAGCACTCGTGTGTACATATGTGCGTGTGATGCCTCGTTCCTTTCTGTAGTAAAGGGGAAAACTGTCCAGACCTCTGAGGGAAAGGTACTAGACAATCTTCAGGGTTCAGAACAGCGAGTGGAGAAGACGGACCCCGTGGTGGATGGTTGTGTAGTTGTGGGAGTGAAGACCACATGTTCTTTGGAGGGATCCTCCCAAGATGTGAGAGTGTCACTGTTAGTGGATCAGCCTCCACAGCTCCAGTGCCCCTAGTGTTAAGTGTCAAAGCGGGGTGACTGAGTACAGATTCTTGCCCAGCACCACCCCTGATGCCACATGAACTAGGATCACAGGAGAAAAGGATGGAGTTGAGCCCTACCAGCAAAGAAGAGGCAAGCTTTACATGAGCAACCATCTAAGAAGGACGGTTATGTTCAGTGTGTGTACAGGCGAGAAGGAGTGACATCTCTGCACTGCTTTTAGCATTCCAGAACTTCGGTTGCAGCTCACTGTCACACACGAGGGAGAAAGGAAACGCTCACTGGCCTGTGGACGATTGTAGTCCATGTATTAAGACTTTCCTTCAGCACAGAAGAGCTTCTCAGTGGGGGGAAAACCTCCCGACGCTTCCAGAAGAGAAGCCTACGGAATGTGGGAATGCAAGGAAGACCTCTGTGCCTGGCCTGCAGCACGCCACAAGTCTAATGTTCAGGTCACACACCTGGATGGTCCCTACATTCAATGACGGCATGGCTCTCACGACACCGGACCTATGAGATCATCCAAGGGTGTCCAGATGTGCAGTTTTGTAAAGTGTCACGGAGTTTTTATAAGACACTCTTGTGCAAACAAGGAGCAGCATTTGATGGCATTTTCCCCATCTACCTTAGGATTTAAACAGTCTTGCCCTGTGCCTGCTTGCTGTTACCAGGGCTCTCCCTATGCATCATTCCTCCAAACACTTACAACTAGGAGTGAGGATTTCCCATGAGACCATTCAGCTTTGACTTTGGGGGAGGAAAACTGGTGTCTATGGTGGTTTGAATGAGAGGCCACCAGAGGCTTACATGTTTGAGTATTTGTTTCTTCAGCTGGTGGAACTGTTTGGGAAGGATGAGGAGGTGTGGCCTTGTTGGAGGAGGTGTGTCACTAGCGGTGGGCTCTGAGGTTTCAAAAGACACGTGCCATTCCTAGTTAGCTCTTTCTGCCTCCTACTTGCAGATGAGAATATGAGCTGCTGCTCCAGCACCATGCTACCTCCTCCCATGCTCCCTGCCGTGATGGTCATGGGCCTTCTGAGGTGGTTAGCCCCAAATCAAAGGTTTCCTGGTTTTTTTTGTTTGTTTGTTTTGTTTTTGGATTTTTGAGACAGGGTTTCTCCGTAGCTTTTGGTTCCTGTCCTGCCTGGAACTAGCTCTTGTAGACCAGGCTGGCCTCGAACTCACAGAGATCCGCCTGCCTCTGCCTCCCAAGTGCTGGGATTAAAGGCGTGCACCACCACCGCCCGGCAAAAGTTTCCTTTTATAAGTTGCCTTGGTCATGGTGTTCTGTCACATGCCTAAGAAGTCACTAAGATGACGACCCTTAGTTGTCTCTCTGTGTCTGTCTTAGGTAAGGTTAGAAGTAGGGACAGAGTAAAGGAAGAGGTGTGGAGCTACCAAGAAAAGGGTAGTGACACACCTGCCTTTTCAGACAGAAAAATCAAGGTCCCTCTGCACAGAAGAGAAGAGAGAGTTGGAAACGAACCCAAACGTTAGCGTCCCCTTCACAGAGAGACGACTTTCAGGTTCACTTACATTTACTCAGTGTATGGGGTGGGTGAGTGTATGCATGCCGTGCCATGTGGAGGTCAGAGAACAACAATAACAATAACCACACACACACACACACACACACACACACACACACACGGACTCACTAAGTTGCCTAGGCAGGCCTTTAAATTTGTGGCCTTGCTGCTTTGGCTTCCTGAGTAGCTGGGATCACAGGGATACATTGCAGCAGCTGCTTTGTGTAACACTCTATTGCAAACACAAGCCACGGTACCACTCTTCCCCTACCACTCTTTTTCCTAGTTAGGAATTTCCTCTTTTGCCTGATTCCTTCCTTCTTTCCTTCCTTTCTCTCCTTCCCTCCCTCCCCCCTGCCCTCCCTCTCTTCTTTTCTATGACGCTAAGCACAGTTTTGCACACTCCTCTATGGGTTTCTGTATGTTTGTGCATGCAGTGCTCATGGAGGCCAGAAGAGGGCACTACAGCTGGATCTCCTGGAACTAAAGTTGCAAACAGTTGTGAGCTGCCATGTGGTATCTAGGAATGAATGAATGAATGAATGAATGAATGTATATATATATATATATACACACACACACACATACTGGACACCAAAAAAATTCAAATAAAGATGGGTACAAAACTAAGTAGAGTCCTCAAAAGATGAAATACAAATGGCCGAGAAACACTTAAAGAAATGTCCAATATCCTTTGTCATCAGGGAAATTAAAACTAATTTGAGATTTCATCTACCCCAATCAGAATGGCCAAGATCAATAAACCAAATATTATATATATATATTAGCTCATGCTGGTGAGATGTGGGGAAAGGGGACACCTATTCATTGCTGTTGGGAGTGCAAATTTATGCAGCCACTAATGAAACTGGTGTTGGAGGTTCCTCAGGAAGCTGGAATTGATCTACCTCAGGATCCAGCTATACACCCAGAGGACTCTATCTTGCTACAGAGATATGTGATTGTGTGGATGCTCATGCATGCGGAGGGCAGAGGTCAACCTTGGGTGTCCCTGCTCAGGCTCCGTCCACCTTGTTTTTGATACAAAGTTTCTCATTGGCCTGGAGCTTTTAGGTTGGCAGAGAGCCCTGAGATGTCCCTGTCTCTGTTCCATCAGGACTGGGAGTACATGTGTAGGTATATGCTCAGCTTTTATGTGGGTTCTGGGGCTCAAACTCAGGTCTTCATGAGTACACAGCAGGCATCTTACTGACAGCTATATCCCCAACTGTGGTGGTCTGAAAGAAAATGGCCCCCAAAGGGAGTGGCACCATTAGGAGGTGTGGCCTTCTGGAGTGGGTGTGGTCTTGGAGGAAGCATGTCACGGTGGAGGCGGGATTTGAGGTCTCATATATGCTCAAGATACCTCCAGTGGCTCAGACCACTACCTGTTGCCTGAAAGACATAGGACATGTGTGCCCGAACACTGCCGTGTCCCACATGATGATAATAGACCGAACCTCTGAACTGTAAGCCACCCAATTTTCCTTTATAAGAGTTGCTGTGTTCATGGTGTCTCTTTGCAGCAACAGAAACCCTAACTAAGACATCTTGTAACTCCAGTACTACAGTGGACATATCTAGAAGTTACTGTTTATCTGACATTCACCTTCCACAGGGATTCAGCCCTAGGTTTCTCTCTGCTCCCTCTGACTGGCCTAAGGCTGTGACACTGATGACAGGTACCAAGGTACCTGTTTACAATCTCAGGTGCGTCCCTTCAGATGCATACCATCTGTGGCATCTTGGGTGACCTAGTTCACCAGAGAATTCCTGACAAGCCTCCAGGCAGAATGAATACACAGCTAATTTCTCTCCCCGCTAAATTCTCACAGAATCTATCGTTTAAACACCGAGGTTTGCGTGACTCAGTGACCTCATCGTCCTTATGACTCAGCAGACACTGAAGGCTAACTCTGTAACAAGAGGGCAGGAAAGGTGTCAGTGATGCCATCATGGCCTGGGTCCTAAGCATCCTTCAAAGATCCTGTGTTAAAGGCTTGATCTACAGCTTGACTCTTAACGGATACAAAAGGCAGACTGGAATACAGTCACAGATGGCTCCATGCACAGGAGTGCTGACACAGGGTCAGGTGACAGAGCATTGGTTTCAGCCATCTTCTTAACACCCGAGTGTTCTGCTCTCATAACAGTGCACATGCACACACAGGCATGCACACACACATGCATACGCATCCCGCATTAGGTCATAGGTTAGAAATGCCTTAAAGCGCTCTTTCTTTCCCCAAGCCTCATGCAATGACTAGGGGTTTTCCTATGGTCAGAACTGATTCATCTGTTTCAAAAATAAGCATAAAAACAAAGCTTTGCGATACAGTTTAAGTAGGGTCTGTTGTAGATCCAAGTGTCTCCTTTGTCCCCTTCCCTCCTCCCCCACAGTCTATAAGCATGGCCTGTGTTTTGTATGCTACAGGTTTCTCCCGGTGTCCATTGGCTCAGAAGGAGAACTAGGTAGTGACAAGAATAGGGTCCAGGAAGACCAGGCTGGGTTTCAGGAATGCCCAGGTGAGTGGGCATTTTCTGCTTAGAAAGTAAATGGCTGGGTACAGACTATAGGACCAGCCCAACCAGGGTTGATGGTGGAGGAACGGGATCTCCAAGAAAGAACAATAGGAAGCGCATGTGGTGAGAGATGAACTTGCGGGTGGCATCCCATGGGGTGGCTGGAGTGATGGGGGTGGGGTGGGATGATGCCTGACTCAGCACCAACTGCAGCTCCTGCTCCTGGAGTGGGGCTCCATCTAGCCGGACTACCCCGGCAGTAGGGTGACATTCTGCTTTATCAACTCCCTCCCTGCCGAACTCTGGAGGTGACTGGAGAAAAGCTAATGGCTGCAGATCTGAAGACTCCCCCAGAGATGCTGGGTGACCTTTCCCGCGTGGTTCTTTCACAGAGAGGCAGCTAACGGAAAAATCTGCTGCCTTCCAGCAGAACCTGCCCCCCCCCCCCCCGCGTTCCCCCCCCCCCCCCCCCCCGCGTTGCCTAGCACCCACGCTGCAGTTTTCCATGTAAAACAAAGCGTGTGAAAGGAAAACATGAGAAACATTTCCTCAGAGTTTGCTCCAGGCCAGGTGGGGGCTGGGACCTTTACAACCTGAGGGTATTTTGTCACAGTCCCGCCCATGAGAAAGGGCTGGCATCCCTGTTTTCCAGGTGGGGAAACTAAGGCACAAATGAAAGGCGAAAGAGTCGAGACTCAGGGAAGTACAATGACTTCCCTGAGCTTACATAGCTCATGAGCAATTAACCAGGAAGCCCACCACCATCCCCAGGGCTACTGCAAGCAATCTGTCACCTTGGCAGCCACTGTAACCTCTTAGTCCTAACCTCACAGGGACAGAGACACTTTTCTCCTTCAGAGGGGATCTCAGCGGGTGGGGGCATTCAGAAGTCAGACTGCAGTACCCAAATGTGGCCAGGGATGGCGACATGGGGACGCAAGCTTCTGTACTGAGGACACAGGCCTTGTCTGTTTTCCTGCCTCCCTCAGCAGCACCAAACCCTCAAGCTATCATTGCTCAGTGGTGACTTCCATGGGGTCCCATCAGAGCCCAGAGATCAATGAACCGGGGCCCCAGCTTTAGCACAGAACCCTCTGCTCTCTTACCTCCCCCGAAACCCAACATCATTTGCCACACCACTGCCAGTGGCCCTCTGCAGACACCCGTCGTCACTCTAAGTCACCCTACCGAGCCTGTCCTGACTGTTCCAGGAGCTTGGTAGTGGGTGAGCAGGGTCTCCCATGGAAGAGCTACCCTGCGCCTGGGTACTGTACCATCTGTTCACAACAGCCCAGCATGAGGCAGATCCTGTACTCAGTGAGGCACGGTCACTTTCCTGAGAATACACAGCATATAAGGAACTGATCAAAACCAGAGCTGCTTGGTCTACAAGAGCTAGTTCCAGGACAGGCTCCAAAACCACAGAGAAACCCGGTCTCGAAAAACCAAAAAAAAAAAAACAGAGCTGCAAACTGGCCAACTTCTAACCTCTGTCTCCTACCCCAAGTTCACAGCTTTCCCTGTCAGAGCCCGACACAAAGAAACCTCTGCGGAGGCCCAAGGATTGATTGCATTGCACATGCCTGCACTTTTATTATTATCTTACTTACTATAATTAGTCATTCACTTACATTACAGGCGTGTCTATCTTCTCTGGACTCTGAGCTCTTTACAGACAGCCTGGAGTTGAATTTCTCCTTGGATCCTGGTGCACAGCACAGCTACATACATGAAGGAGATGCTAAGAGAAAGCTGCAATAAAACCTGTTTGCTCAACTGACAGCCGGGAGCAGAGAGAGCTACATCACAGCATACAGACAGCTGCCTGCTCTACGAACCCAACCCCACAGAGGGACCCAGGAAAATAAGGGTATTTTTGGAAAACCTGAGAACATTGCAGAATTAAGAATAAAAAGCAAGCAGACTCCTTTTGGAGGCTGTTGCCATAGTAACTCAGCACACAGCAGAAAAATACTGTCTCCATGGAGCCATCATCTTTGATTACAAATAGTGAAGGGAACACTAGCCCTGGGGATAGGCATATTGGATGTGGCTGGTCACCACCTGAGATCTGTTCTCTGTGGTGTAGCCCACAGCCACAGTTGAGAACTCGGGGGGCCATGGAGAAACCCGGGCTTCAGTTTGTCTTAGAAGATACTGGTTGAGAACATCAAGGAAAAAAAATGACCAAGACCAGCTGGATGGCTCCACCTCCTGGCCACTTCTGCCCTCCCATGAGTGGCTACTTCTGAAGGTCAGCAAGATTCTGGAGGGTCTCTCAAACCGTCAACTGCTGAGCAGACACAAGACAATGAGGGCTCTAAGGCTGTCTCTTAGGGGGCTGGCTGCTCAGGCTGTTGCAAACCAAACCTAATCTACCTCCAAAGGTTCCAGACAGCCTCTAGAGTGATTCAGCAGCATTGATGGGACCAGGTGTATATTCCCTTTCCCTGGACAGAACAAGGCCTCAGGGTCTCAGGGCTGTAAGGTGAAGGGTGGGGAACCTGATCAACTGCTCACTCATTCATAGACTAAAGAGACATTTTGTTGAGCATCTACCATATGCCAAGAACAGGCTGGAAGGCAGATGCATAAAGAGAGAAACAACAGACCCTGTCTTGGAGGAGGTCGGGAGGGGGTGGTATAGGAAGGGAAGAAATGGAACAGGATTGAGAGCCTACAGCAGAGAGTGGGTGCATCTTGCAGTATGTGTGGTGGTGGTGGCGGCGGCGGTGGTGGTGGCGGTGATGGTGATGGTGGTGGTGGTGCTGCTGCTGGTGAGCTGGGATAATGATGTATCCAGACTTTGCCTCATTGATCCAATCCTTTGGGATGGTCATTCTTCCTTTCCCTGCCTGGGGAAGTTCTATTGAGCTCGAGCCACCAACATGCTTTGGATTCTACACCAGGGAGCTGGTGAATGACAAGAAGACGTCTCCAACATTCTAGTCTCTTGCATGCAGCATCTCAGCTCCTGGGAGAACTGTGGTTGCAGGGACACTTAGACGAGCAGGAGACACACAGAGGTGGCTGGGCCTTGCTGACCCTACATGGCTCACTCTTCATTTATGTATGTCCATCTGGGTCAGAAGCCTGAGAAGAATCCTCTGTCTCCAGTAACATTCTAGAAGTGCCATCCTTGACTGAGCACAGGGAACAAGTCATGCTGCCATGAAGATGAGGGTGTGTTGTGGGTGGGTCAAATCCTCTTGTCCAGTGGGCCTTGCCATGAGACTAGGGTGTTAAAGGGACCTTCCAGGAAAGCAAATATAGTTAACTCTCAAAGGATGCCACCAACTTGTCCCCCAGAAAGAGAGGGCTTTATTAGAGGAAACCTCTTAGCCCATGCTGTCCGCTGTGTGTGTGTGTGTGTGTGTGTGTGTGTGTGTGTGTGTGTGTCTAGGCACTGAGCGTGGCTGGGGGAGAGTACGCAGCTAGGATACTCTTGACTTTGTCCCATGGTTGCAAATTGATGCTACATCAGGACTCCTCTGTTTGCCATAGTCGAATAGATGGGTTGGTCCCCATCTTGCCTAGCTCCCAGACGTTTGGAAAGCCTCAGCTTGAATAATTTGCCTCTCTTGGAATTGAGGTCCTTCTTTTTGTACACTGACAGCTACCCTGAGGGTAATCCTTCAGGAGAGATGGCTGTCTTTGACCATGACTTTTCGGCACACTGCAGGTAGTCAATAAAAGCTCACTGCATTATGGCAACATCAAACCTGAATCACATTGCACTGAATATTCTCCATGTTGGAGACAAAAACCATCTTAGAAGCCAAACTATATTATTCTAGGGAATATGTAGGGCATCTAGGGCTACTGGGTCACAAAGTACCCCAAGAAACAGTGGTCTTGGCAGATCAGGAGCAAAAATGGCACATTGGCCTTCAGCTGAAAAGGCCAGGTCTAGTTCCAGCTTTTGAGGCCCAGAGGGACTGTTGTGGCCACTGCCCTGGAATGGTGGGCATGTGCACAATTCTAGCAGCCTTCAGGGGGCTAGGCAGGGTTTCCCACCTCAAACATGCTTCGTCCCCAGCTGAAAACCCTGGTGAGGTGATCAGGGTGGAGATGCCTGTGGGTGGCTGCGATGTCTGAGCCTTTGTGAAATGATCCACGAGAGACCATTAGCAACAACCACGCTAATTAAGAGGACAGGAGTCTTTTTGATAACGGTCAGACCAAGAGTAGGATAACACCTCCAAAACACCTCTTGGTGCTGAAGCTCAGGGGTGTAGCATTTTTAAAGACAAAACCCACAATTACATCAGTGATCCAGGAAATTACTACATCAGCGTTAGAGTGTGTGCTGGTTGGTCTTATGTCAACCTGACATAAGCTAGAGTTATCTGAAAGGAGGGGGCCTCAATTAAGAAGATGTCTCCATAAAAGCTGGCTATAAGACATTTTCTTAATTAGCGATTAATGGGGAGGGCCCAGCGCACAGTGGGTGGTACCGTCCCTGGGCTGATGGTTCTGGGTTCTATAAGAAAGCAGACTGAGCAAGCAAGTCAATAAGCAGCACGCCCTTATGGCTTCTACATCAGCTCCTGCCTCTAGGATCCTGACCTGGTCTGAGTTCCTGTTCTGCTTCCCTTCAATAATGAAGTGATCTGGAAGTGTAAGCCAAATAAACCTTTCCTCTCCAACTTGCTTTTGGTCATGGTGTTTTTTGTTTTTCTTTTTTTCTTTTTCTTTTTCTTTTATTTTATTTTTTTGTTTGTTTGTTTGTTTTTCGAGACAAAGTTTCTCTGTAGCTTTGGAGCCTGTCCTGGAACTAGCTCTTGTAGAACAGGCTGGCCTCGAACTCACAGAGCTCTGCCTGCCTCTGCCTCCCGAGTGCTAGGATTAAAGGCGTGCACCTCCGCAGCCCAACATTGGTCATGGTGTTTTGTTGCAGCAGTAGAAACCCTCATTAAGACAAAGGGGGTTGGAGTAACCTTGTAACACCTGTCTTTTTGCAGAGCTTAGCGGGATTTTCTAGACACAATTTTTGTCTACACGTAGACAGACACATTGACCAATGAAGAACACACAGGTGAGAAGGTACAGGCATCAATGTGCTTGCCTTGCAAACATGAAAAACTGAGTTCAATACCAGAAGTTGTGTGTAAAGTTGGCTGTGGTGGCATGTGCTATAATCCCCGCACTTGGGAGGTTGAGACAGGCAGGTACCTGGGGCTGCCAGGACAGCCAGCCTGGTCCACTTAGCCAGCAACAGGTCTTGAGAAACTGAGAAACTGCCCATCCCAGCTTCGTATCTGTTAATGTGATAAAGTACCTTGGTCCAAGGCAATTTGGGGAGTGTGGTAGTTTGAATGTAATTGGTCCCCATAAGCGCATAGGGACTGGCACTATTAAGAGGTATGGCTTTGTTGGAGTAGGTGTGGCCTTGTTGGAGGAAGTGTGTCACTGTGGGGGTGGGCTTTGAGGTCTCATATATGCTCACACCATGCCTAGTGTCTCAGTTCACTTCTTGTTGTCTGTGGATCAAAGATGCAGGACTCTCAGCTCCTGCTCCAGCACTGTCTGCCTTCACACCACCACGCCACACCATGATGACAATGGACTAAACCTCTGAACTGTAAGTCACCCCAATTAAATGTTTCCCTTTATAGGAGTTACCGTAGTCATGGTGTCTCTGCACAGCAATAGAAACCCTACCTAAGACAGGGAGTAAAGAGTTTATTTGACTCATAATTCCAGGTTACAGTGGATTACCATGGGAAAGTGAAGGCAGGAACATCGTGTCCACAGTCAAGAGCAGAGAGCTGATGCACGGATCCTTGCCTGCTCTCAGCTAGCCTTCTCCTCTCTTGTACTGTCTAGACTGCTTGCCTAGGGAATAGTGCCCCCCCAACAAAGGACTGGGTTTTCTTACATCAATTAACAATATCACCCCCCACAATCTTCCCACAGGCCAGCCTGATCTAGACAATTCCACTTTAGGGTTCATTTTACTCTTTGATTTTTAATTAAGTTTTGGTGGCTGTGTGTTTTCAACCTTTCATTCCTACCACATTGTCCTCAGTTCCCACGTACAGTTATGGGACCCCATAGGGAACTCACAGCTTTGCTTTAGACCTTTGAATGTGCGGAAGGGCTGGACGGCAGAGGGCTGAGCCTTGAGAGTCAGAGGGTCAAGTCCCATCAAAGCCTCCTTAGGGTGGTGTGTGGGGAGCCAGAGAGGAGGGCGGTTAGAACAGTTATTCCCTGGGACATGAAAAAACTTCTGGTCAAGCAATTATATGTTTTAGATCTTGAGATCTTAAAGGCACCATCTGTTTCACAGTGGTGACACAAAGACTAATAAGTGCCACTTAAAAGACAATGCAGTCAGGCTAGAGAAATGGCTCTGTGGTTAAGGCACTCGCTCTGCAAGTGTGGGGTTTGGAGTTCAAATCCCCAGAACCCATATACAGTGGGAATGGTAACCCACCTGATTTTACCTCAGAAGGTGGATCCTCAGGTCAAGCTGACTGGCAACATTAGCCACATTGTTGAGCTCTGTCTGGGTTTGATTGAGAACCCTTCTTCAATGAATAGGATAGAAGAACAGCGAACAGCCAAGGGCAGGTTTACAGCCATGGGCGGAGTCCCTAAGCTCGAGTCGCTATGCTGGTCCCTTGATCATTCTGTACACCCCGCAGAGGATTTGCAGATGTGAACATGAGCCCCAGCTGCTGAGTCCAGTGGCTATGAAAGGCCTTCAACTGCAAGCCAGAGGTCTGGCATCTCTCCTCAGCATCTCTCCTCAGCATCTCTCCTCAGCATCTCTCCTCAGCATCTCTCAAGTTATACAGGCAGGGGAAGTCTCAGGCCAATCTCAGTTCTTGACATATTTGTGATAAGGTTCAAAATATCTACTGTACACATGCTGCGGGCGGGAAGACGTGCCCGGACAGAGGCATGCAGGAAAAAATACTAGTGTAGCAGGATAAATCAGAGTCTCAGCACTACATGAGACAAAATTTGGCTCCCACGGCCCAATGAGGAATACATTGTACCGCAAAACAATAACGAGGGTATCAGGGCAAGATCCAAAGAGGTGATAGGTTTTCTGAGATAACCATGTTCTAAGAAACCTGTTTTATACAAACCCGCAGTGATAGTTATAAAGCTAGGGATATAGCCCAATGGT
The DNA here is from genome assembly GCF_000317375.1 of Microtus ochrogaster. Taxonomy (NCBI): domain Eukaryota; kingdom Metazoa; phylum Chordata; class Mammalia; order Rodentia; family Cricetidae; genus Microtus; species Microtus ochrogaster. The sequence continues at coordinate 40,764,133 of NC_022009.1, read as the reverse complement.
AGAATGCAGGTCCTGCCTGCTCAGAGTCTTAGGTCCAACCCCAGTGTCAACTTATAAAGCCACAAAAAGAGGTGACCCAGAGGGAGGATCCAGGGTGATGCTCAAGCATTACACCTACTGGCAGTTGTACAACCCTGTGGGCTGGCTATTTTTCATCTCCTAATTTTGGGGTTTTGTTTTTTACTCTATAGTTAGAAAGCAGAGCCCCGAGCACACTGGGCAAACCGTGTGCTTTCACAGCCACCATCTCGCTTGCTCCTCTTCTCCACCCGCGTGCTAGGTGCAACCGTTCCGTGGAACAATGAAACCTAGGCTCAGCACCTCAACCCACGTGACAAGTGGCAGAGCCTGGGTCTTGGACTTGTTTCCCATCTTAGGCACTCTCCAAGGCTGTCGAGGACAGGCTGCCATGCGTGAGATGATAAGACTTGCCACCCAGGATGACAGGCGGAGGGAAGGGGAGAAGATTTGCTGGCTGGAGACAAGAAGGTCTCACTGAATCAGCCAATTTGCCAGGCGCGTCCGGGTGTCACGCTGCTATATTTAGACTGCAGCGCCCTGAAGCTTCTCGTAACTGACCACAAATCCCCTCCCTGCTTGGTGTGGCCAGGCTCACGGGAGTTTGGAGCGCCTCAGGGACTTCCTGTCAGCACAGCAGAAGGATGAGCATGGGTACCTGCCTTCAGCTACCTGCCTTCAGCATGCTTTGAGGGGCAGTGAGCCTTCCCCCATCACTGGAGATGCAGACACAGTGGGCTACTCGCCCTCGATGATGTAAGGACTGATTCTGCACAGGAGATACGGCCAGCACTCTGTAAAGATGAACCGGCTGTTAGAATTCACACCCAGGTTTCTAACTCCATGTTCATAGTACAGATCCCACAGGTTACAGGCAGTGCTGCTTCCTCACTAGCCTGAGGATCTCAGAGGGAGGCAGTTATGTGTGGAAAGGGAACACACCGCATCTGCCCTGTGAGGGTGTGGCTCAAGTTTCCTGACACGTCTGCTCTCTGACTCTCATCAGGTAATCCTACTTCCTTCACATCTCCTCCCTGCAGGGGACCCGCGTGGTGAGCTGTGTGGCCTGGCTGTGTTCCTACAGCCCTGCCCCCAGGCCACAAGCTGAAGAGGGGGGAAGTCAGAGACACTTTGCTCTCTCTGTGAAGCCCCCTATGGCTGTTGGGGGCTTGTCTGGGATTGGGGTATCCTAGGACGGTGGAGGGAGGTGACACATTGAGGGCTGGAGGGGGAGAGGAGCCTGCGTCATGCTGTGTGCAGCCAGATGTGCTACACACATCTGGGACCGTGATGTGCTGGGTGCCTGCTTACCCTCGACTGCATTCTTGACAGAGTCAGCCAAAGTCAATACTTTGGAGCTCTTTCTACTACCGTTCAGTGTTGCTGAACTACCGGGCTGAGTCGACAGCTCTCATCCTGACCACACCTCACAGACGGTCACCACGTCTCAGGGCATAAAGCCACCAAGGAATGTCCTTCAGAACTTTCGCCCCAGTGTCTCAAACAGTACCTGACCCATACTGGGCAACTGCCAGACATTTGAGGAATCAACGAGGTAGCTAGGGTTGTACCAACTCAGCAGGCAGCTCCAGTCTCCCCTCAAGGGAGCACTCTCAGGGGCACGGAACTCTGGGGCAGCAGGCTGTGTCTTCCCTGAGGCCTCCCAAAGCCCCACACGGCCTCTGCAGGTGGCAGAGCATCCCAGTGTAGCTGGCACCATCCTGGTTTCGGGATGGTGAAATTCTCCAGTCCTGAGAGAGCTGAGATTGTTGATCACGGTGTACCTCAGTGACCAACCTGACAGACAGGCATGGAGGCTCTGAGGGTCAGCCCTTTCTTCAGATACATCCCCAGAGCCTGTGTGCTGTGGCCCCAGGGCAGGCATCCCCACCCTTCTGGCTCTTTTCTCCTCAGTAAGCGGAGAAGCACCCCAGGTGTACCTCACAAGATGCACCAGAGGTTGTAACAAAATGCCATACAGAAAGTCAAATATGCCAGGTCCTGGCACACGGTGAGCATACTGCGAGGAACTAGGAGGGTGAAGTCTGAGGGACAGAGTGGGACACTTTGTGCTGGTAGGAAGAGCTGGCCTTCTAGGTCCACCAGGATGCGACCTGCTTCCTAGTACTCTCCTCTCTGCTTTGGTTGACCTCTGTGCCAGACTTCATTTCCTGGACTGGCCCTGGGCTAGGTGCGTATGAAATGAAGATCCTTGCTGTCAGGGAGCACCAGACAGGGTGGCTCAGACTGCACATGGTGCTGGAGGGAGGAGGGCTGTGTGGAAGGATGTGGTGTCCCTCCCTTCCATTTTTGACAGCCGTCCATCCAAGCCTTGACAAGTCCCTCAGCCATGGTCCATTCTGCCCACAGAGTCCAGACCTGAAGAGACTGTGACAGAAAAACCCATGTATTTGATCCTCAGATGTCCCTTCCAGCACTGTCGTTAGTCAGCTGTCACTCTCCTGGTCCCTCTCTCCCTGCCAGCACGACTCTGGGCACCATCTTAAAGCCTTTGAGTTGATGCTTTTTCCTCCCATATGGGTGTGCTCACTAGACAGGCACTGGGAGTGACTCGCCCCTTAGGGTGTCATCTCTGTTTTCTATCCTGGCTTCTTCTACCTGAGAGCGGGGTCCCTGCCTCCCTGATGGTGTCCTTTACGTCACATGTGCTCCGAGATGGGGTGAGCAACAGCCAAGGGGATGAAGGCTGGAGAGAAGCTGGTCCTGGCTCCTCAGCGCTCTCCCGACCGGCCATGTGCATGGCTCATGGCTTTCCATGCTGACTGATTGGCCCAGCAGGGTCAGATGAACTTCCGCAGGAGGGAGAAGGAAGGGCTGGAAATCAGGAGGAGAAGGCAGCAGCTAAAATGGTGCCGCTGTGGCTGAAGCAGGGAGAACAGCAGGGGGGGACCGGACAGTAGAACACATTAGTCACCTCTCAGGCCTCCCTTGGCACAGAAGCCCAGTCTTAATGCATTTCTAATCAGCTTCCAGAGCTGCGGGTGGAGGCTACAGATAGGGTTTCCTCGTGGGACCAGCAGGGGACAGGCTGAGTGGGAGGTAGCCATGTTCAGTCTGCAGCATCTGCTCTCCTCTTCTGCCTTCTTCTTTCTAAGGGGCTCTTTAGGGTCCTCATGCTGAGACTGAATGTGGAGGCAGGAGGATGGCAAGTTCTAAGATGTTCTAGAACCGTCTGCCCCACCAAAATGGAAATCACCCCTCTCCCTCAGATTCAGACCCAGCTATGCGGCTGGGCTGCATCCCTCCAGGCTTCCTAGTACAGCCTCAACATCAGGTCTCAGGCAACAGCTCCCTCAGCCTCTTCTGGAATGTCTAATCACAGGACACATACACAGAAGAACCCAGGTGGCCAAGGCAGGCAAGCTGCACAAGAGTTTAGCTCTCCAGCACGGACATAGACCCTCTTGTCCAGGGCAGTGATCTGAGCTCGTAAGTTGTATTGCCTTCATTCAGGAAGAGAAATTCATGTCCAAGGTTTCAGAATGAATCCAGTGTACATTTCTTTACCACAGTGGGGAAAAAAGAGGGGTGGAAATACAGATGCTAAAAACACAGGCTTAAGAAATTCTCCTTCCAATCAAAACAACGCTGTGATTCCATCTTACACCTGTAAGAATGGCCAAGATCAAAAACACTGATGACAACTTATGCTGGAGAGGTTGTGGGGTAAAGGGAATACTTCTCCATTGCTGGTGGGAGTGCAAGCTGGTACAGCCCCTTTGGATATCAGTGTGGCGATTTCTCAGAAAATTAGGAAACAACCTTCCTCAAGACCCAGTAAAACCACTTTTGGATATATATCCAAAGAATGCTCAACCATGCCACAAAGACATGTGCTCAACTATGTAACTATGTTCATAGCAGCATTGTTTGTCATAGCCAGAACCTGGAAACAACCTAAATGCCCCTCAACTGAAGAATGGATAAGGAAAATGTGGTATATTTACACAATGGACTACTACACAGCAGAAAAAATAATGACATCTTGAATTTTGCAGGCAAATGGATGGATCTAGAAAACATCATATTGAGTGAGGTAACCCAGACCAAGAAAGGCAATTATCACATGTACTCACTCATAGGTGGTTTTTAAACATAAAGCAAAGAAAACCAGCCCACAAATCACAATCCCAGAGAACCTAGACAACAATGGGACCCTAGGAGAGACTTACATAGATCTAATCTACGTGGGAAGTAGAAAAAGACAAAATCTCCTGAGTAAATTGGGAGCATGGGGACCATGGGAGAGGGCTGAAGGGGAGGGGAGAGGTAGGGAGGGGAGCAGAGAAAAATGTAGAGCTCAATAAAAATCAGTAAAAAAAAATTTTAAAAAAGAAATTCTGCTTCCAGCCCAGTTGGAGTTATTGGGACCGAATTCATTCACTCAACTGGAAAAAAACAAGTTCAGTATATGAAAACAATTTTTCAGGACTTTGATGTCAAGCAAGTAAGGCTTGAGGACAGACAGAATACGGAGAACCCTGGGGGCAGGCAGAGAGTGCTCGCAGTCCCCAGAGACTATGGCTGGTGAGTCATGGATGTGTACAGCCTGCTGAGACAGAGTCAACCAAATGGATGACCCTGAGCAGTGCCTGGCACCCACACTAAACTACCACTCCTGCTTCTCCCATTGGCCACTTCGTGGGTCTTACAACTCACAGGGCAGCAGAGAGAATGGGCCGGCCTCGCTAGCCGCGATAGTCACCATCAGATTAAATATGGCCCTTGTCATGCCTAGCAAATCATAAATCCCTGAAGAGTCCAAGCTGCTCCCAAATGAGTGGTCTTCATCCAGAATAAAGACGACTATTTAGAGAATACAGAAATACTTATCATGCAATGAGGTGAAATTCACAGTGCTTAGCCAGGTGTGGTGGCACACACCTTTAATCCTAGCACTAGGGGAGGCAGAGGCAGGTGAATCTCAGAGTTCAAGGCTAGTCTGGTCTATAGAGGGAGTTCCAGGAGTACACAGAAGAACCCTGTCTTAAAAAAGAAAGGAAGAGAGGGTGGGAAAAAGAGGGGGGAAAGAATCTCATAGTGTTTAGCATCTGACCAAGAATGACCAGACAGGCAAGGAGATGTAACCTGAACTAGGAGGTAAGGGCATCCCATAAACACACCCCAAAGACTAAAAATGAGTGGGAACATGTTAAGAAAAGACAAGATAATTTTTAAAAGACACGAACTTACTGTCTAGAGACATAATCTCTGGGATGGTGATACTCTGGATGGGTTTGCCACTAGTTTAACGATGGCCAAAGAAAATGGTGACGATCCTGAAGGGGTACTAATGATAGCGACTCAAACGGAACATCAAGAGAAAGAGCAGAACGCCAATGGGTGTGAGCCAGTTGGAGGCAGCTTTGTGTAACCAGAAAGAATGTCGAAAGGCAAGAAGAACAGAAAAAATGAAGAATGAATGCCAGAAAAGCTCCCAAATGTGATAAGACTATAACCCACACAGGCGCTTTTCAGATTTATTTTATTTTTGATGACGTGTACATGTTTGTGGGGCAATACATGCACATATGATTGCAGTGCCCACAGAGGCCAGAAGAGAGCGTCGAATCTGTAGGTACAGAGCCAAATGGTGGCCAGATATGGGAGCTAGGAACCAAACTGGGGTCCTTTGGAAGAGCAACGCACACTCTCAAACGATGAGCCCCCTCTCCAGCCTCCTGCACACACATCTGGAAATCCCAAGCACTAGAAACATGAGAACCACACAAAGGTAAAGCTTCTCTAAATTGCTCAACATCAGAGAAAAAGATAAAAATCTTAAAAGCAGCCAGAGGGGGAAAGGAGACACTATACTCAGAGGACCGAAATACAGAGAGCAGAAGATTTTCTCTGGAAACAACACAAGCAGGAAGTTAAAGCCATATTTTTAATTGGACTAACAACTTAGAGTGTCTAGACATATAAAAGCTGAGAGAATTCATCCAGCAATTCAGTAGCACTAGAGATGCCAACGCCCTTCCAGGCACAAAGAAAACGATGCCCCAAAGAAATGAGAGTCTACACCAATGAAAGAAAGGCACCAGGAGTAACTAGTGCATGGGGGAAACACGTAAGGCTTCCCCTTATTACTGAAATAAATGGAAGAAGACTGACTTTTGGCAAAGATAGTAATAAAGTATTATGGTTTATAACATAAACACAATAGTGTATTATGGTTTATAACATAAGCACAATAATGTATTGTGGTTTATAACACACACACAATAGTGTATTGTGGTTTATAACACACACACAATAGTGTATTGTGGTTTATAACACACACACACACAATAGTGTATTGTGGTTTATAACACACACACACATCTCAGGGAGACAGAATGGGCAGGGAAGGGGCAACCCTGGGTCTCCAGATCTCAGGACAGAAGCTAGAGCTTGGCCCGATACAAGGCAGAGCACACGAAACTGTTATATAAGCAGTATCTTCCTGGAAATGCACGCCCACCCCCCAGGCCTGTTCTCTAGGCTCCCTGAAGTCCTAGGTTTCAAAATACTACCTAGAGATTTGATGCCTTTGTTGATTGTGCATTACCTTCCTGAAGAAACAACACACAGCCCCTTCTGAGGTCTGATGACAATGCCCAAGGACTTATGAGGTCTTTTCAGTGAGAATTTGAAGAAGACAGGCCCTCTGGTTAAAACCACCTGAGATAATAGATAATTTGTACTTTGTGATAATTCTTGCTTTAAGAAAACATGGGCTGTTGCTAGCACGAAAGCCCTTGAGCCCATAGAGAACGAGGGAGCCAGGAATATGAAACACTCAGTGGCCTCTCCTCTAAGGAAGAATTGACTATTTCCAACCAGAAGACTGGGAGTGAATATTGTGAGTGGCCTGGTGACCTTTTTGCTATCTGTGGAGGCAGACCACACCCAAATCCCCCAGAATGTCTACCCCAGACTCTCCCTCCCCAAACCTATATCTTTAGCTCCCAGTTAATAGAACCCACCCGTAGGGGAAATGTCACATGTATTTTATGGCCTGCTGACCTCTGTGCTGTCTCAGTCAGACACCACACCAGATCCTAGGTCTTTTAGCATGGAGCCCACCCTCAAGGTCGCATGGACTTTGCCAAGGAGTTTCTGTGTAGTTGCACCTTAGGTTTTATTGTGCTCAGCATACATGTGGTCCTAGGTTCAACTCCCCAGTACTGTCAAAAAAGTAGAATAAGTAAACAATTTATTTAAAATAATGCTGACAATAAACCACCTGGCATCCAACTCGCTGAGGTGTGGTCCAGGTTGATGATATCAGTCCAAACCAAGTTTTCACTCCCACCTCAATTCTTCTCTGTTCCTCTGCCTCACATCTGCAGAGGCCTGGCATCCCCAAAACCTCCAGCCCCTCTTCCCGCCTCTGTCAACGGTCCTAATAACAGGTTGCCTGGCTCCCCAAGATTCTATTTTTGGGGCAGTGGTGTTTCTCTGGACAAGAAATGTCTGCTAATTTCTTACAGATCTGTTGGAATGATCCTACAGACTCCTTTATACAAAACAAAGAAGGCCTCTATTTTAAAGAGAAAACAGAGTCATGTGTCCCTTATGACTAGAAGTCTTTTGTGGTTTTCCCGCTTTGTGGAAAAACGAAATATAAAAGAAAATTTACTGTGAGTCTCCTAAGGCCCTGGAGGTGAGAGAAGGCAAAATGGGTGGGCAGGAAATCTCCCAGTATTGATTAGACCCTCAGGTTGCCTCCCAGAAATAGCCCAGGGTTAGTACCTGTTCCAGGTGCCTTCCCACCTGCCAAGGTCATGCTGTGGGGTGGGCTGCGGGAAGATGAGGGGTTAATCTCATCTCCCCCCACCCAGAAAGCCTTCTCAGACTCCTCTGCCATGAGGCTAAGTCACACAAGTGTCAGGTCTGAAATGGTCAAATATTTGCAGCTGCATATGGCTCCCCCAGCATAACCACCAGCTGG
>NC_022009.1:40754792-40755898 GCF_000317375.1 Microtus ochrogaster | reverse complement strand
ACCAGCATAAGCACCAGCAAGTTCACCCAGCATAACCACAGCTAGTTCATCCAGCATAATAAATATCAGCTAGTTCATCTAGTATAACCACTAGCTAGTTCATCTAGTATAACCACCAACTAGTTCACCCAGCATAACCACCATAAGCACCAGCTAGCTCAGAGTAACTATCTTCTCCCCTAGGCTTGCTGAGACAAGCCCTTGAAAACCCAGCAGAGCTCCAGGATGGACGCAGCCCACACTCCTGTCCTGTGTGCTTCAGTGCAGTGCATGCCTTCCCGCCCTCCTGGACATGGAGAATTATGGGCTGGTCTACTCCCTCTGCCTAAATTGCCACAGAACTTTCTCAACCAGGAGGGTGTAGTGTCACAGACATAGGAGGACATCTGAGGCTGGGTCCTCAAGAGCCTGAAGCCTCTACCTAGGACCACTGGACTCTCCCATTAGAAGAACCAGCACTACACGGGCTACACAGGGAGTGGGCTCTGTGCTGGGAGGAGGCCCCAGCTGCTAAAAACAAACCCTACAGAGAGGAACACCATATAGAGAGTGGCCATGTGGGGAGGTGACAGAAATATCTGTGCAGAAGCCATGAGCTGGAGCCTAAGTGTCACACAGAGACCATTTCAGCAGATACAAACTACCCAGCAGGGTCCTTCTTGAATCTGTCCCACAAAACTGTGGGCAGTTCAGACAACTCCTTCCATCTCCTAGCAACCTCAGTAATCAACAGTAACCAAGCAGCCCATGCTGTGGCTGGCCAGTGTGCTACAGATTTCTAGTTAATTGTTAGCATTTAAAAATCCAGTCTGGAGGCTGGGGAGATGGCATAGTAGGCGACAGGCTTGTACAGCAAGAACAGGACCTGAGTTTGAAGCCCAGAACCCTCCTAAGAAGTCAAGCACAATGGTACAAACTAGAATCTCAGTGCTGGGATTAGAGACAGAAGGATCCTGAGGTTCACTAGCCACCAGTCCCCTTGTTCAGCAAGAGACCTTGTATTAAAAGCTAAGTAGAAAGCAGTTGGGAAAAGTACCCACCATTGACCATTGGCCTCCACATTTATAAATACACACACACACACACACACACACACACACACACAC
>NC_022009.1:40746021-40754692 GCF_000317375.1 Microtus ochrogaster | reverse complement strand
GAGAGAGAGAGAGAGAGAGACTGCACGCAAATATCACCATTTCCACTTTTCTCTAAAACACAGAAGTGCCACTGCTCCAGGCCTGTGTGTATGCCTGGCACATGGGGACTAGTGTCTGTCACACCTGCAGACCAGGCCCTTACTCTTAAGGACACCACAATGCCGCACCACCCTGTTCCACTCCATGAAGCCAATGTCAGAGATTCCTAAGTTTCACCAATACGATATGTTCCACAATATGCTCCAGAGTCCAGGCCCTATCCCTGGTGCATGAGCTGGCTTGTTGGAGCCCATTCCCTATGAGGAGATGCCATGCTCAGCTTTAATGCCACGAGGTGGGGGGGGGGCGGCTTGGTCCTGCCCAACTTAATGTGTCAGACTTGTTGACACCTCATGGGAGCCCTTACCTGTTGGGAGGAGTGGATGGCTGGGGGGAGGAAGCGAGGGGGCTCGGGAGGAGGGGTGGGGCTGAGAACTGTGGTTGGAATGTAAACCGAAACTAAACAACAATATCCGCCCCCCTAAAAAAAATCAATATGCTCTAGAAAGTCTAGAACATGCTTTCATTCCCTTCTTCAGGGAACACACTCCTGACCCCACCCATTCTTCCAGCTTCCATTTTCCACAGGGGATAGGGGGAGAGAATTTCCCCAGGCATCTACACCATTCCTGTGCTGAAGAACCCACAATGGTTCCCAGTGCTTTCTGCTTCAACCCAGATTTCCCATCTGCCAATCAGCACCTGCTGTAACCTGGCCTGACAGCTCACTCTCTGACCCACTGGGTCTCCTGTCCTCCAGCTCGCTGAAGGGCTCTGAATATGTCCCAGGCCTCAGTAACTACATGTTGCTTTCTCAAGAAGGCGCATTCCAGGGCTTGCTCAGTTCAGGTACATCTGCCTGTTGTCCTAGTATGCCCACCGCCTCCTTCTCAAAGTCCTGGTGATGTAGTCACATCTGATACCTTGCATTCACTCTCTGTTGGTCTGAGTGTCTTTTCCCAAGCACGCATCTCATCATCCTCATCCAACCATCCAATCGAGGCTCTTGAAGAACTACTGCATGCCAGTTCAGCGCTGGGCTCAGCACTTGATCTATGTCTCTTCTGGGTCCTAGTAGTCTGACCAATACCCTGGAAGCACCCAGAGAAGGGATCTAGGTCCCATCCGACTCTGTCCCTCAGCACTCCTATCCTAGTGCACGACAGGGTCCATGACACAAGGTGCTGAAGGAGTAGATGGAGTGCCAAGATTCCTCGGTGGTGCTCACTGCCACACAAGCAGGGGCTGTCACACACACACACACACACACACACACACACGCCCCGGGTGTACAGAGGCTAAGTGCTCGCTCCCACATATTGCTAGGTCCTTCCTATTTAAAAAAGTATCAGTTCTCATCCCGTGGGGCCGGTGAGACAGATCTATAGCAGGAAGCGATACTGAGCACAACCAAGGCTATGCAGAGCAGGAGGCACCACGGCGCCAGCACCTTCAGAGGAAGGGGACAGAGAAGACATCTTGGAATGTATCCCCAAGGTAAGGCCACATGGGGAAACCCCAGAATCTCTGCAGAGCCTAGGGTCTAGATTCAAAATCAGCTCTCTTCCTCACGAACTGCACAGCCTTGGGTAAATTATTCCTGCCATCTGGCATGCTGACCTACAGAAATCCAGGCTAAGAGGACTTGCCAGAGCTCACACACAGTAGGTCCTCTAAAGACCTTAGTGTGTCTTCCATTGGTGTGCCTATTCACACTTCCGCTCCTTTTAGTCAGCATCGTGCTGAGCATGCAATCAGTGCCGCCTTTTGGCAGGAACAAACTGGCCACGTGAAATGTGAATTATAAAACAAAAACAACAACAAAAGTGAAACCCCACAACAAAAAAACAGACTCCTGCAGGCTCTGCCCACAGGTACAGAAAAGCTCTGTATGTTTTGTCAAGTCACCATAGCAACTGTGGATGCTCTAGCCAGTCCCAAGGTTGGCCAGTAATGATCAATTTCTCTTGTAACCATGGAAACCCCAGCTTCTGTGGGATGCAGAGAGGAAGGCAGCCACAGACATCCTGTGAGTTTCTCTCCTCACTTCAGCTACAGCTTAGCTAAACACCCTTCCATCTGCAATGGCAGTGACTGTTCCGCATGACAATATTTACATACGGGCAGAATATGAGATGGGTCGTCAGCCAAAAAGGGGGAGTCGTCAGAGTCCTTAGGGTTATTGCTTGCTTGCGTAAGACTGTCCAACCCTGGGTCTTGATTCCCCAGAGCTAACTTGGAGACTTTGTGTCCTTTGATGCTCCCATTTGGGAGCAACCCTCTATAGCCAGCCTGGCTTTTGATGTTATGTTTTAACAGACTTCCACCACACGGGTGAAGTTTGGAGAAAAGAATGTGTCCCTTCAAACACTGCTGCTAGAGACAAGCAACAGGGATCGAGGCCCTGGACACACACCCCCAGGAGGCAACAGAGTTGGCTTCCTCACAGGGCCACAGAAGGGGAAACGTCTTGTGGGTTGGGACTTGTGTCCAGCCAAATGTAGCCTCTCTCTGTAGCCACACACTGTGGTCAGCGCTGGGTCTTCCCAAGAACCATGCATCACCCCAAAAAAGGGTGTGTGCCTTTGTTCTGGCTCAAGAGAATCAACACCTAAGATCACAACTCCAAGGCATTCTCCTGCCTCCAAGACCACCAGGCACCAAGAGGTCATTTGTATATCAGCCACAAGGAGCCTGCTTTGTGTGCAGGGAAGGATGGTGGTCTCCTGCTCAAACCCAGCACAAAGCAAAAATGCATTAAACCATCCATCTCTGTCACAAAGCCCTGTCACCGCCTTCCTAAGTAGCAGAGGCTAAAGTCTTACCTACAGTGGAGAGAAAGGGGGTTGCCCCGAGGACACCAACAAGTGACAGAGTGCCAGTGCCAAGCAAAACCAGAGTAGGGAGGGCAGCTCCTCTCCAGTTCTCCTCTGCCAGTCCCGGGGCTAGAGGGCTAACATAGTGAGTGGGGGTTGGGCTGGGAGGGGCGACTTCAGCTCCCCAGGCTCCTCAGAGCTGTCTTGTTCAAAAGTGGGGTGCTCAAGGAAGACAGCTCCGCTCCGCTCCACCTTCGGTGTGTGAGGAACATGAGCCACTCCACCCAGGACAGTCAAGCTGCCGGGCCCGGGTACGCGCACCAGGTGGGACTGCCTGCCGGGCTCGGGACAAAGGACCTGGCCACGACGCTAGAGCTGCACCGGGGACGGCAGCGAGGCCGGGGTTCTGAAAACTTGGCGACCCAGGGAGCGTAGGGAAGATTCCGGATTACCTGCGCGGCCATAAAAGACAGATCCATGGTGTCGCTGCTGGCGTGGCTGCTGCTGTTGCTGCCCGCGCTCCAGTACTCCTCGCTGCTGCTGCTGTCGTCGCTGTCGCCGCTGTGGGTCCAGCCACCCGCACAGCTATCAGGGAGCGGCCGGAACAGCGAGCAGGTGCCCTCAGGCCCCGGCGACCGTGACCTCAGCAATCCCGGCGTGGTGGCGCTTTTGCAGCCTTCACGGCGTCCTCGCTGACTCCGGGCTTTGCCTCCCGACACCAACTGGGCGGGAGACCCCGGGCGCGGCGCCCCTCCACGTGACCACTCCCAGCCCCACCCCCGGGGGCGGGCCGAGCAGGACCCCTGATTTCTAGCCATCCTCCCTTTACCTTGGCCAAAAGGGGAAACTGAGGCCTGCAGTGTGGCCAGCTGGGTTGGTGAGCCAGCCTCCAACCCAAATCCAGCGTGGTGGGCGCCCTTCCCAGGGCACCTGACTCAAGCTTTTCTGGGGTTGGCTAAGTTACCGGGTGACCCGGAGTATATATACGCGGCTTTCAGTGGAAGCCCTGTGCCCAGACTCCTGAGTGCTTGGCACTTAAACTGGGCAGAACAAAGCAGAAAGTCTAGCTTTTCTGTATTGTGTGTTTTGGGTGAAGTTTGAGTGTTTGTTTGAGCCTGGGTATCCTCATTTGTAAAAAGCGAGTAACAAAACCTAGGAATTAAATAAGACACGACATATGTCACCATAGGGTGAGCTGTAGCACGACCAGTGACCCTTAGTGGAGACCATGGAGTGAATGACCTTCCAGGATGGCATACACAACCTGCAGACAGTGTCCTTGGCTTTGTTAAGACGTCTTACCTCAGAAAGGTAGCCCTAGCCACGCAGGTGTCTTAGCTGAAATGCAGGGAGCCCCAGAGATGCCCAGTGGGCTCTCCAGGGTGTGTGTCCATCCCTCTATTTTTTCTCCCTCTTTTTCTCCCTCCCCACCTCCCACTCTTCCCCACTTCTGGCAGCCATCACTTCTGCACCCTTCCAGTCTGTACTGGCTGGTTGTGTGTGTCAACGTGACACAAGCTAGAGCCATCAGAGAGGAAGGAGCCTTAGTTATCAAAATGTTTTCATGAGATCCCGCTGTAGGGCATTTTCTCAATTAACGATCAGTGGGAAGGGCCCAGCCCATTGTAGGTGGTGCCATCCCTGGGTTGGTGGTCTTGGTTCTATAAGAAAGCAGGCTGAGCAAGCCAAGAGAAGCAAGTCAGTAAGTAGCACCCCTATGGCCTCTGCATCAGCTCCTGCCTCCAGGATCCTGCTCTGTTTGAGTTCCTGTCCTGAGTTCCTTCACTGATGAACAACAATGTGGAAGTGTAAGCCAAATAAACCCACTCCTCCACAACTTGCTTTTTGATCATGGTGTTTTGTCGCAATACAGATGCTAACTATGACACAGTCCAAATACCTGCTTCCGGTCTCAGTGCCCAGAACTACCCAATGGGTCCCATTCCTCTATGGCAGTGTTTCTCAACTCTCCTAATGCTGCGACCCTTTAATGCAGTTTCTCATGTCATGGTGACCCCCCCAGCCATGACATTATTTTCATTGCTACTTCATAACTGTAACTGTAATTTTGCTACTGTTATGAATCATAATATATATAATATCTTATATTGAGAATATATGATATGTGACCTCTGTGAAAGGGTCATTGGACCCCCAAAGGGGTCTCAACCCAGAGGTTGAGAACCACTGCTGTGTGGCCTAGCAGTTCCTCAGCCTACCCAGAACCCATTGCTTCTCTGCACTTTGACCATGAAGCCTTATACGTGCAGAGGTGACAGCTACACTCCCCTTCTGTGGCTGGGTAAGGGATTCCGTATGCCTAGAGGAAGAGGTATCTGGCAAGGGTCTCTGAGAAAACCACGGCCAGCAGAGAAACCACCCGTGGGAGACGGGAAGGTAGTTCGGTTCACCATGACAGTAGCTGGTGTTGGTTTAAACTTCGGGAGTCTGTCTGCCTGCCCCACCCCCGTCATTTATTTTAGGCCTATTTAAATATATTCAGTTTGGTGAAAACTTTCCTGGTGATAATTAACTCAATCCCATGTGCACAACAAAGCACACATAAATCTCCTCGAGGAACAAAGTGAGCTAAATAAAGATCAGCTGTGACTACATTGAAACTCTTTGTAAAGCACACGCGATGCCTTCCCTAAAGATGGTTCTAGAGATTAAACTGAGACAAACAACCAGAGGGTGTGGGTATCCAGTGTAGTCTCCCACCACACAAACAGCTCAATTAACCACATCCGCTCCCAGCCTTCTGGGTGGATAACAGGTTCTGCATTCCTTCCTTCGAAGGCCAGCGCTGTGTCTAACAGTCCAGCTTCTCCTAGTCTTTATCTGTGAGCACAAGGACCTCGGTGCCTCCTACAGTGTCTTTGCTGAGTCTCCAGAAATGGTTTTGGAGGAGAATCTTTTTTTTTTTTTTTTTTTTTTTTGGATTTTCGGGACAGGGTTTCTCTGTAGCTTTTTGGTTCCTGTCCTGGAACTAGCTCTTGTAGACCAGGCTGGCCTCGAACTCACAGAGATCCGCCTGCCTCTGCCTCCCGAGTGCTGGGATTAAAGGTGTGCGCCACCACTGCCTGGCTTGGAGGAGAATCTTGCAGGAACTAGATATCAGTTTCCCGGCTCCTTTCTGCCTCACCCGTTTCTCAGCCCATGCCATGTTGAGGGCAACCCAGGGACCTTCTTTCTCTCCCAGGAGGCTACCAGCTTGTGTGCCTCCTTTAGGGACATAGTCTTTGTGGTTCCTTCTGCTATGGACCTTTCTCTGAGTGGTTCAGGTTTTATTTCCAAAGCTACCTCTCCATGGCAGGAGAGATGGCCCAGTAGTTAAGAGAGCATCCTGCGCTTGCAAAGCATTCAAGGTTCATTCCCCACACCTGTATTTGGGTGGCTCACAACCACTGTGAGCCCAGCTCCAGGGAATCCAAGGCTCTCTTTTAGCTTTCTTAGACACCTGCAGTCATGTGCAACTCACCTACCCATACAGTCTAACATATATACGTGTGCATGTGTGTATACATATATGCATATATAAACATAATTAAAATTTAAAAATAAAAAATAAAATAAAAAAACCCACCTAAGTCTAATTGGAGGCCCTTTAAGATCATACTGGCTTGTGCCTATCTTATCAATTTATTTTATTTGCCCCACGGCATTTCTCTGTCTTTAAGACTTACCTGTTAGAAGAGGTGACATGCCATAGGTGTTAGTGCACCTGAGTTTTCCCAGGGCAGGCAAGAACACAGGGCCCTGGTGAGCTCTTTCCTGATCTGTTTATCAAGTTGTGCTTCAGTGTGTAATGCAGACTTAGCAAGGCTATCTTCCTTTCTGGACATGAGATGGCCTTTTTGACTCCTGAACAGTGAGTGGATTCTTGGGGCTCTACAATGCCCTTCTGTAACACAGCCCACCGTGTCTAACCCTGTGTCTCAGGCCTGGAGTCACTCCTGCCTCTGGGACTTGCAGGCATGGGGGTGATGAGAATCACAGAGAAGATGGCGCCGGCTGTGTCTTGGGAGCTGCTGGCAGCCTGATGGTGGCTTTTCCTCTAGCTTACTCCTGGGAATCAGGTGAGGTTGATCTCTCCAGTCTGAGGCCAACAACAGTTCGGTGGCTCACCTTGCCACTCAGAGCCAGTGAAAGCAAGAGGCCAAAAGCTACTGCAAGCTTTGGGTCCTGGCCACTTGGCCTGGGGCTGGACACTCCTGCCTCTGGTTCCAGGGACAGTCAGGATGTGCTCCTGCCAAGGCAAGCCCTGCATGCATAATTCATGTGTGCTGAGAATTTGGGATGCAGAGCCTAGGAACATTGTGTCCCTTCAAAGGCACCAGCCAGAAGACCACAGCAGGGGCATGACCTCACCACTGACACTTGGCAGCTTTGAGAATTCAGGAAATCTCCACTGAGTGACTTGATAAGTTATTCAAGAAGTTTAAAGGGTGGGGTGGGACAGGGGGTGTGGCTCAGTACCCATCTCTGGAACGGACAAGAGAATAAAGCATACGACCATGGAGGTAAGAAGGAGGAAACCCTGCTACCCTGGAGGCTTGGACCTAGCACTCCCTCCTCTGCCAGCTCTCTCTTGGAGACTGGAGACATCCTTGTTTAAAACCCTCACTGCTGGGTTGATGTGGGATTCCCTCTGTATGCTGTGAAAACCATTGGTTAATAAAGAAACTGGCTTGGCCTGATAGGGTAATACAGAGCTAGGTGGGGAAAACTAAACTGAATGCTGGGTAAGGAAGACCCAGTCAAGGGAGAAGCCATGGAGCTGCCAGCAGAGACAGATACATTGAAACCTTGCCCACGAGCTTCATGGTAAAATATAAAATAATGGAGATGGGTTAATTCTAGATGTAAGAGCTAGCTAGCAATATGCTTAAGTAACTGGCCAAGCGGTGATTTAGTTAATACAGTTTCTGTGTAGTTATTTCGGAGTCTGGGCAGCCAGGAAATGAACAAGTGGGCTCCTCACATTACACCCGGTCTGTCTCAGTGTTTTTGAAAAAGAGACTCTGAGGTCCCTAATATGTGGGCCAGCAGGGGACCTTGTTAAATGCCTAGTGCTGTGGAAAAGACTCAGCAATCTGGACCCAGATGATTCTCAGGGGTGCCTCTCTCCAGCAGAAACTGCGGCCCAGGCTAGCTCCATTTAGCAGGAGCTACTGTGCTTGCACGGTACATCAGTGCATACAAACCACAGGAAACAGACTGAGCAGTCAGCCTTGCTGAGTCCCTCAGCACACGTGGGCAGTGCTGGTGTTAGAATCCAGAGCAGATGACAGCAAAGCCTTTGCCTTCTCTCAATGGGTTCTGCTTATAAAGAACGTACATTCCATTCAAACCAATGCAAAAGCTCTAATCATGGTCAGGTATGGAAGAATGGATTCACTCCTCCATTGTTTCCTTAGTTCAACAAGCACAGGGTAAAGAGATGGCTCAGTAGATAAAGGTGCCTGCCACCAAACCTGATGACTTGAGTTTCATCCCTGGGATCCAGTTGGTAGGTGAAGAGAACTGACTTCTAACTCTTGAAAGCCGCCCTCTGACCTCCATTTGCATGTCATGGCATGCATACATTTAAATACACACACACACACACACACACCAAAAAAGTGTATCCATTCAGTTCAGATTTCCTGAGCATTTATTATGTTCCAAGTACTACATTCTCTAAAGGAGAAAGTGTGACCAAAGCATCCAGTTTGAGGAGTGTCTCAGTTATTTTCTATAACTGTGAAGAGAAAGCATGAAAGTGTTTATTAGGGCTTACAGTTCCAGAGGGTGAGTCCATGACCATCATGAT
>NC_022009.1:40741518-40745642 GCF_000317375.1 Microtus ochrogaster | reverse complement strand
AGAGAGAGAGAGAGAGAGAGAGAGAGAGAGAGAGTTAATTGGGAGTGGCATAGGTTTTTAAAGCCTTAAAAATCTATCCCCAGTGACACACCTCCTCCAGCAAGGCTGCACCCCCTAATCCTTCCCAAACAGTTCCACCAACTGGGGACCAAGCATTCAAATTTATGAGCTGAAGATGGTTGCCGCAACATTACAAAACAACTTCAGGTGACTGTCCGGGAAGCGAGATGTCTCTGTCAATTTTAGAGCTTTGGAAGTTGTTTACAATGCACTTCCTGTGTACTTAGGCAATATTATTTCCTTCTAGAGTCTTTGATGGAATTGAAGACAAATACAGTTTTTCCTTAGTTATAATAAAAGAAAAATTAGATATGAAACTTTAGACTCACAAAGATAAGATAGATGATAGAATATTTTCTTTAATTTTTGCCTAATACAAATAGATTAAATATTATAACTGTCACTCTTACTTGATAACTGTTGTGTTATATGTGATTTAACTATGTCAAAGTTAAAACTTTCCTTTTATTTAGGCAGAAAGGGGGAGATGAAGTAGGATGTCTTTCTGTATATGTGTTGCTTTTACTGGTTAACGAATACAGCTGTTTTGGCCCATAGCTTAGCAGAGTAAAGCCAGGAGGGAACTCTGAACAGAGAAAGAGAGAGAGAGAGAGAGAGAGAGAGAGAGAGAGAGAGAGAGAGAGAGAGAGAATAGGCAGAGTTGAAGGAGATACCATTTAACATGTTGCACCAGTAAGCCACAGTCTGGTGGTAATACACAGATTGATAGAAATGGGTTAATTTAAGACATAATATGCCTGAGCCATTGGCCAAAGAGTGTTGTAATTAATAAAGTTCCTGTGTAATTATTCAGGTCTGGATGGTTGGGGAATGAAAATGCAATCTCTGTTACACATTTTTAACATTTTTTTTTTTAACCCCGAAGCAAGAGATCTGTTTGTCCATTTACCTAAGAGTCACAGGATGTCAGGTCCAACACAGAGATGGGAATGACTGGCTATTATGGGGCCTAAAAGTAGCCCAAGGTAATTTGGCACCTGAACTTGAGTTTGCACCTAGGTGACTTGAATGGAGGATTCTGGGAGGATTTCTGAGTGAATAAATGAATGGATGCAAGAATTAGGAGACTGTCTGGAGTCAAAGCCTACCCTCTAACACTCTCAGTGGCCTTGCCTGTGTCCTTTTCCCAGGCACACGCACCAGGACATTTTTATAAATGGGCACTGGATGGATAGGCATGGCTCACCTGTAGATTAGTCTATCCCCTACAGGTGAAAGGTTCCCCGCAGCACAGGAAACACAGTGACTTGAATCAGAATGTCCCCCATGGGCTCCTGTGTTTGAAATTAGGTCCCCAGTTGGTGATGCTGTATCGGGGGTCACGGAACCTTTAGGAGGTAGAGCCCTGCTGGAGAAGTGTATAACCAGGGGTTTGAGGTTTTATAGTTTAGCCACACCTTCTGTCCTCCCCTCTGGTATATATGGGTGAAATGTGATCTGTCTGCTTCCTGGATACTAGGCTGGCCTTCCCTGCCATGATGGATGCCATCCCTCTGGAACTGGAAGTGATAACAAGCCCTTGCTTCCCTGAGCTTCTTTCAGTCAGGGTGTTTCACCCCAGTAAACAGAAAAGAAGCTAACACATAAAAGAAGAGATGTGGAAGAGGGGCCCCAGGCTTGGCTGTACCCAGAGAATCAGAAACATCTTACCGCTCTCTTCCATAAGGGACCAGAGGGGCTCTTGCATGCATCACTCATCCACCTATGAAAGCATGAACCTCCATCCAAGTACCAGGCACTGTGCCGGGCTCAGGGAGGACCCTCTGCCAGACCACAGTCTGTCTGTACTGTGCTGGAGGGAAGCATGACCACTGCCCAGCCCTGAACTCACAGTTCAGACCTGGGCTGGCCAATATGGGAACTGTCTATGGCCCTGGAAACTCAAGGAGCCGGATGGGAAGGGGATAATGTGGTCAGGATTTGAAGATGAAGTCTAAACATTTAACGTTCTAAACACAACATGTAGAGTTAACAATACTTTGGATATGCTGACTTAAACCAAGCCTAGCACTGAATTAATTGCATCTGCTTTTTTTTGCTTTTTATATAGCACGCCTAGAATATTCTAAATCATCTATGTGCTTTGCATGTCTGTAGCACGAATAATAAAAACCCAGAGACAGATCTTGGGGCTCAAGTTGAAGATCAGAGAAGCAAATCAAGCAGTCACTAGGTCTCACCTCTACCTCAGACCAAAACCGGTGGTCTTGCCTCCACGAATCCTCAGACTGAGACTGAGTATGAGACCTATCGCCTCCGGTCTTATATTCCTCTGTAGTGCAGGGGAATTAAAGGCATGCACCACTACTGCCCAACCTCTATGACTAGCTAGTGTGGCCGCTGGGATTAAAGGTGTGTGCCATCATTGCCTGGCCTGTATGGTTGACTAGTGTGGTTGCTTTGCCCTCTGATCTTCAGGCAAGCTTTATTTATTAAACACATACTATACCAGTATATATGTCACTTTGTTGTGGTGGGGAAGGGTACATGGGGTGGTTGAGGACCCCCAGGGGCTGCCAACCTTCTCTTGGACAGAAGTTATCTCCCTCCAACACACACACTTTCCCCAAGACAAGACAGGGTTTCTCTGTGTAGTCCTGGCTATCCTGGAACTTGCTCTGTAGAGCATGCTAGCTCAGAACTCAAGAGATTCTCCTGGAAGAAAGAAGGTGTCCTATCAGAATGGAACTTGCCAAGCACATTCCCCCAACCAGCCGGTGAGCCCCAGGGATCCACATGCCCCCCACTTCGTGGGCTGGGATCACAGTGAGCCCCAGGGATCTACCTGCTGATGGAGGAAGGTCATTGGCTAATAAAGAAACTGCCTTGGCCCATTTGATAGGCCAGCCTTTAGGTGGGTGGAATAAACAGAACAGAATGCTGGGAGGAAGAGGAAGTAAGCTCAGATGCGAGGCGCTGCTCTCCAGGGCAGATGCAATGAAGCTCCAACCCAGGATGGACGTAGGCTAGAATCTTCCTGGTAAGCACACCTTGTGATGCTACACACATTAATAGAAATGGGCCAAGCAGTGTTTATATGAATACAGTTTGTGTGTCATTATTTTGGGGCATAAGTTAGCCAGGCGGCTGGGAGCTGGGTGGCAGGAACGCAGCCCACAGCTCCTTCTACAGAATGGCACCCAGATGTGGATGACTGAACTCCATGTAAAGCCTGAGAAAGCTTGGGAAAGAATAGAGTAGTAAAGCATGTTTTCTTGGTAGCAACAATTTCTTGGGTCTGCTCTGCCTGCTAGAGGCAAATAAGTGCTCTCATCTAAGAGAGGCTTCCTGACTCAGCTTTAGCTGCAAACCTTGCAGCTCTTTTAGGAGGTCCTGCCATGAAACACTTAAACGGTGTTGATGAAAAGCTGAATGCATGCTTTTAGGTTTTCAGCCGTAGCAGGAAAAAAGCTGCGCCGTTTAAAAATGCCGGCTTTTTGGGCCATCCTGCCAGGGCAAACTCTGACTCTTTGAGGCAGGAGGGCCAGCTACAGAGAGAGGACTTGAGTATTGTCTGTGGATATAGTGTTGCAGCTTGCTTGCTGGCAGGAACCTTGAAACGCCATAGAGTTGTGGCAATAAAAATGGCTACAGCTGTTACCTCTGCCATTAGGCTGGAAAGCTAAGGAATGGGCTGGATCTAGCAGGCAAAGCCATGGCTTTAATCCTACCCATATTGCTCAGTAATTTAAAGGCTCATGTGGTCAGAAAGAGAGATAGAGATACAGTAAAGAGAGATTCAAAAACAAAACAAAAAAAACTTTAAATGATTTACAGTGGGTTAAAAATATATGCAGGCTAAAAGTTAAAGTTCTTAAAGTGAAAAAAAAAGGAAGAAAGAGAGTAGTTGGGTGTGGTGGTACACACCTTTAATCCCAACACTTGGGAGGTAGATTGACCTCTGTGACTTCAAGGTGTGGTAGCACATGCCTTTAATCCCAATGCCTGGGAGGCAGAGACAGAGGAATCTCTGAGAGTTCAAGGACAGCCTGGTCTACAGAGTTTTTCCAGGTCAAAGATATACAGAGAACCTGTCTCAAAAA
>NC_022009.1:40733276-40741418 GCF_000317375.1 Microtus ochrogaster | reverse complement strand
AACCTGCCCCCACTTTCTGGGCTGGGATCACAGTGCATAAACATCCCTAGCTGTTTCATGTGGGCTCTAGGGACTAAACTCACTTTTTGTGCTGGCAAAGACACTTCACTGAACTGTCTTCCTCCCCCACCCCCCACACCTACACTCCATGGTATTCCGTTTTTAATGAAGATTCTTAGCTCAAACAGCTCAAAGCAACACAGTGGGTGCAGGAGGCTGGAGGGATCTGGGCAGTCTCTGTGGTCTTGGAGGACCCCACATGCGTGGATGGTGGCTGGAGAGAAGAACAGGTAGAGGCTTCAGCAAGGGAACACATTGGAGAAACTCTAACCCAAGCAAGGCCCCATTTCCCAAGTTGACAGTACAGCTATTTCCAGCCCAGCCAAGCTCACCTTGCACTCTCAGGGGAATGTAGCTGTCTGCTGCTCTGTGGAGTCCCAGGCAAACTGGGAACTTGGGCTGCTAGGGCAAGGGGTGCTTATCCACAGCAGTGTCTGGTCTCCCACAAACCCATGTGTTTTCTATTATTTTGCCCCACCCACAGAAAGTGCATCCCCTGCCCCAGTTCCCCAGCTAGATCCTCCGTGCTGCCCACACCAGCATACCTTCACAGGAGCCGCCTGCGTTCTCCTCCAGGCTGTGCCTCCTTTCCTTTCTTTGATGGCAGATTAAGTCATCTTAATTAAAGCACTGATTGCACTCAGAGGAAATGGCAGGGAGCTGCAGTTCTGCTGGGGTGGGTGGGTGGCCAGCAGTGAGGGTGACACAGGAAGGAGCTTCTCCTCCAGCCCAGGGCAGCACTGACCTGTCGTCTCACAGGGACAGTGATGATATTGATGACAGTGACCCACATGGTTTCCAGGCTGCTCCTGTTTTCCTGTGTTGTGTCCCGGGTCCCCTCACGGGCTCCCACTCAATCCCCAGAGCTTTCCTGCAGGGTAGCTGTCATTCAGAGAGGAGGAGGCATTTCCCTGGAGTGGCTACTGAGTGTAAGTCAGCATTTGAACCTGGCACCTGGCCTAGCAAGTCAAGGCCTGTTGTGGAATATGATTTTAACTATGCAAAGATGTGTTATATTTGTTTATGCTGCAGAATATAACTTTAACAGTGTAAAGGTGTGTTTGTGCTGCATTTGTTTAATGATGTAAGGATGTGTGTTTAATTGCGTAAAGATGTGTAGCATCTGTTTCACCTTGTCCATCTAAGATTGGTCTAATAAAGAGCTGATTGGCCAATAGCCAAGCAGAGAAAGGATAGGCTGGGCTTGCAGGAAGAGAAATTTAATAGGAGAAGAAATCTAGGCTGGAGAGAAAAGAGAAGGGAAAAACAAGAGAAGGAGAGAATGAGGGACACGCCGTGGGGCCAGAAGCCAGGCAGACATCAGACAGAGAAGCAGTGAAAGTAAGATATACAGAAGAAAGGTAATAAGCCCTGAGGCAAATGGTAGAGAAAGAGAAATAGGTTAATTTAATTTAATGGAGCTAGCCAGAAAAGTGCCTAAGCTAGGCCGAGCACTCATAACTAAGTCTCTGTGTCATGACTTAGGAGCTGGTTGGTGACCCAAAAGAAAAAGCCTGATACAGAGGCCACCACCACAAATGCCGTGACTCTTCAGAGTAAGGTCCCTGTGGCCTTCCAGGTGACAACCAGGATCAGATTCTGCATTCTGCTTGCACACTCATGCATGCGTGTGGAAGTGTCTTCTACGATTGCTCTCCACCATCTCTTTTGAGGCAGGGTCTCTCACTGAACCTAGAGCTCACTGATTGGCTAGGCTGCCTGGCCAGCAAACCCCGGGGGTCTGCCTGTTTCCCTATTGCCCACCCCCTCACACCTCACACAGATCCACGTTCAACATGCTTAGCTCTCGCTTGGGCACTGGACATCCAACTCAGGTCCTCGCGCTGGCGTGGCAGGCCTTTTCCCATCTATGCTGTCTCCCTCGCCCAAGGTCTTAAGCTCTAGAGAAATGCCAGTGTTATGCCTGAGCCCTAGGATCCTCAAGAAGCCCACCACGGAGCCACACTTCCGAATGCAAAAGCAAGGGTTCGTTTAGTAAGTACGGGCTAGCACGGGCCCTCTGCCTTCCAGTTTGACACAGCAGATGGAGGGAGAAGGATCCCATCTATTTTCGTAAGGGGTTTATAAAGACAAAAACCACAAAGCAGTCACAAGGTTACAGTCTCAAAATACAAAATTACTTATCCTATATCACAATTGGCTAAAGGTGAGGTAAGGCTCAACTGTTAGTTTCTGATAGGCTATTGGTATCTAATAGCAACAGACCCCTGGTTACATCCTCCACACATCTGCTGACCCTGTGCTTACCACAGGGGCTGCTTGAAATATTGCCCAGATGATATCACCCAGCTGAGAGCAGAAGCTGGGTAGAGAAATGGGCTGTAGTCAGCAACTTTATATAACTTAGGTTTCTCTATTAGCTAATACCTTCCCTTAAAGAGGGGTCCTACGGCCTTCAGCTTATCCTGGGGGCTGGAGTGTAGTTCAAGGTCCCGAAAGGGCCCAGCACAGAAATGGAATCTTTTCCAGCCTTTCAGTCAGTCCTAGAAACTCAGAGCCAAAGGCAGTCACGGACTCAGATTGCTCAGGACACATGCTTCCAAGGAATGCTTTGTCGTGCTTTCTAGATCATCCTCAAGGGCCTGCAGGTTGAGGGTTTGTTTGGTCCCTAGCTTGGCACTGCAGCAAGAGGTAGGGCACTGCGGGAGGTTTTAGGTTTCTGGAGATATCCCCTTAAAGGGGATTCTGGGATTCCCCCCTCTTTTTCTGTCTATCTCCTCACTTCTCTGTCTCTCCCTCTTTCCCTCCCTCCTCCTTTTTATTGTCTCGGTACATAGACCCAAGACCAAAAAGGCTGTTTAGACATGACCTAAAACCTCCAACATTATGAGTCCGAGGGGGTCTCTTTATGAATTTTGTTTGTTTGTTTGTTTGTTTTTACCACGCTAGTGGTTTTTGCTCCACAATGTATTTCTGAGTAGGTTCCTCTGTTGCCTCTGTGCTGCTGGGGCAGAGACTCCATTCCCTGCAGCAGAAAATCGCTACTGTGCACTCCCCAGTGCACCATGCAGGGTCTCCTGGGGTTGCATATTCCATTATCTATGATGATTTAATCGCCAGGTTACGGTGGCTGTCTTCCAGGTTTCTGGATGGGAAAGCTGCCGTCTCCCCTACAACAAAACACAACAGACGGGAGGGCTTAAACACTAGAAATGTCTCATAATTCTGAAGTTCAAGATCCAGGTATAGTTGAGGTCTTGTGGGCTCAGTCTGTGGGCTACAGATGGCCGCCTTCTTACTGTGTCCCCACGTGGCTGAGAGAAAGAGAGAGAGAGCCACTTTTTGGTGTCTTCTCTTATAAGGAGTCACTAATCCCAACTTGCAGCTCTGTCAGCGTGGCCTCACTGAAACACACTCACTCAGGAAAGGTTCCATCTCCAGATGCCATCCCGGTGGGGTTGGGCTTCCCCAAAAGCATCAGAGGGCTACATGCTTTTGTTAATCATTATTGTATTACTCTGGCAGGGTTTGTCTATGGAAGCCAAACTAAGTCTCTTTGGTGCCACCCTTTTCTATATTCTCATATTAGACGGGTTCCCCAGAGGCACAGAATCAATAGAATGTGTGTATCATAAAAGCACATTTATTAAACTTAGTTTACCAGAGGTGTCTAACCTCTTGACATTGTGACCTGACATGGATATCTACAAAATTCATACTCTAGAACACACAATTGTGATGCAAAAAATACCTTGTCATGTTGTAAGTTGATGATGTAAGTCACAAAACAATCCCATACCTGTTCAAAATTATGAATAATAAGAGGGTTATTTATTTAAGGGGAAAATTTATAGATCACTGTCCTAGACAACAGTCCTCTGCATGAACAGAAACAGAGTCTAGCAGCCAGAGCTGAGAGCCGGAAGCGAGAGAGTGGGCACACACTTACCGCTGCTTTTACAAGCCCAAGTGGGCTGATATCTTAAAGGCTATTGGCTGAAGGGGCAGAATGTTCTCCTACAGCAGTAAGTAAGTTTGCAATTTGGTTTTGGGCTGAATCATTGCGCTGGAGAGGCAGAGCACCTTCTGGTTGCTCCGTCCATGAAACTGGGTACTCCAGCTGTTTCAATCTAGCACTGAAGGTCTCAGAAGATCCCTGGAGAGTTCCTGGTCCTCAGCCATGTTGGAATGTCAAAGAAGCGGGAGGTTGATGTCAGTGAAGGGTGGTGGTGGCAGCATCAGCAACAACAGATGGAGTTACCAGGAAAACGTGAAGACAAGCAGGCAAACATGTCATGGCCCCACATTGGGGAAACATCTGTTAGGGTCCACCTTGATGGGTTTGAACATTCTAGGCTGGGGCATGTAGATTAGAAATGTTAGGCCGGATAAACAGATACGAAAGAGATAGAGACACAGGATAGCACTGGGATGGCAATCCAGTGAATACTCTATGTGCCCATTTTTATTTCTTATGATCCTTAAATACCCCAATCCAAAAAAGGGGGGGGAAGCAAAACTTTTTTATCATGATACAAGTAACAAAGTGATTACCATTGTAATACCCCAAACCCCAAGTAACCACACCCCAAGTCAAGATATCTTTGTTAGTAGCCACACCTTACGTGAAATCTCCTGTCAATAACCTTGAAGAAGCAAGAACAGGATCAAACTCTCTGACCTTCCAAGTGGAATGGATCCACTTCTGTGTTCTCCCACACAAACACCGATCTCCCTCCTCAGAAGTCACTGTCTCTGAGCCACTTGTGGGAAGACAAGCTCACGCTGGGGGAGAGTCATCTCCTCTCATTTAATCCTTCCCAGAATGCCCTCACAGACCAACACAGAGCGGCATCTCTTAGTTGATTCCAGAACCAAGCAGGTAGGTGACCAAGACTGACTATCATAGCCCTTCGTTGTTTTGGTCCCTTAGGATTTCAGAGACTATCAGATGCTCTAAGTTCACATTGTGCCTTCCTGGCCTGGGGACTGGCAATTGTTTCTCACGAAACCTTGATTGCTTTTGGAACTGATGCTTATAAACCAAGTTCTAGTTTTGTTGGCATTGAGCCTGGGGCTAGGCAGCATTTGCCTTGGCCACTCTTTTGTGTGGGGCTGGGAATAGAACATGGGGACTCAGGCTGCTAAGCCAGCTCTCTGCTTCTGAGCTACACTGAGCCCAGCTCTGGACAGCATCTGCAATGGACAGGCTTCTCTGGCAGCTCAGGGACCTTGGGGGATCTTTGGGTCTCTCATCTGTGAGATGTAAACCGTGGGTTTCCAGCAGGTCTTTGTGACATTTTATTTTTAGCTGTGGTGAAATCTGCTCATAGAAGCCTGGGGGATAAAACAGACACAACAGGGGAGGTGTTTGAGGAATTAATTTGTTGGCTGCTGAGGACAGTTTCACAGGAATAAGCAGGGATGTGCCCCACACCCCAGCCCTGGGATGCACAGCCAAGCCTTCGGTTGCAAGTTGCAGGGTTTAGTCACTTGAGTGCTTCTTCCGATGAGCTGTTTTGTTTGTTTTGTTCTTGTCTTTCACTGGGGAATTGTTTGGGGAGAGGAAGGTAAAATGCTTGCTGCGCAGCATGAGGATCTGAGTTCAAACCCCAGTTTTTCTTGCTTGTAAAGCAGGCACGGTGATGCTGCATCTCAGGGTGATCATGAAGGTTAATGAGGCAGTTGGGCACAGTGGTGCACATCTGGGATCCCAGCTTCCCATGTCACTAAGGAAGGATTTAAATTCCAGGCTTACCCAAGCAATTTAGAAAGATTCTGTCTCAAAATAAAGTAAAAAGGGGCTGGGAAGGCAGTTGAGTGATAGAGTGCTTCACTAGCGTGGTAAGGCCTTGGTTCCAAAGCTCAACACACACACACACACACACACACACACACACCACACACACACACACACCACATATCGAACACACCATTCACATACATACCACAAGCACACACATACACTGCACACACACATACTGCACATACCACATGCACACAGGCACACCCCACACACACGGACACACACACACATCACATACACATATCAAATACACCATACACATACATACCACAAGCACACGCATACACTGTACACACACACATACTGTACATACCACATGCACACAGGCACACCACACACACACCACACAGACACACACATGCTGACTCATGGAGCATTCCTGTCTCAGGACCTGACAGAGAACATGCCAATAAACAGGCTGTTGTTGGTTTCTTGTTAATAGCTGTGCATATGGCAGTTAAAGTGTAGCTGGGCCATTCTAGCAAAGCTGTCCGGCAGGCAGAGGCAGGCAGACTTGGAAAGGTCTAGAGCTCAGAGGGACTCCTGGCTTGAACAGAGATGTGGGCATTCTCAGCCTACAGCTGTTGTCTGATCACAAAACCCTCAGATGGACCAGGATTAGACTGCATAACCCGGGCACTGTTTATTCAACACTCCCTGCATACCTAGTCCGTGGCAAGAACACCTCAGTGAGCATGCCCTCTAGGCTACTTTCCCTTGTAGGTGCAGTGAGTCCTCCCCAGTGTCAACACTGTGTGTCCACTAACAAACAATCGAACATATTTTCATTTATATTGCTGTAGGAAACCATGACTTTAACCCTTTCCTGATTTCCACACACCTCTCTCTCTCTGCATCTCTCTGTTTCTCTCTCTCTCTCTCTCTTTCTGACCACATGCATGCACAAACACACCACACACACATGCACACCACATGCACATACTCACACAGAAACATCACACACACACCACACACACGGACACATGGACACACACACAAGCACACACACAACACACGCATGCATAGACCCCCACATGCACACACACACCACATACATGAACACATACACACACACCACAAGTATATACACACACACACACACACACCATATGCATGCACACACATGCGCACACACAAGAGTGTACTTATTGCTTCTCTCTGCTCTTGACTGTGGGTGTGAGGTGATTGATGCTCTTGCCTTTCCCACAGTGAGTGATGGACGGTGAGCTGAAATTGGAAGCTGAAATAGCTCCTTTATCCCCCAAATTTCTTTTTGTTGAGGTATTTTATCACAGTTATAGACACAAAGCTAGAGCCCAGGCCAGCTGGCTTGTGAGCTTCTAGAGAGTCTTCTGTCTCCATCTTCCAGCTCACATAGGAGCAAAGGAAAGGTCACACCCAGCTTTATGTGGGCTCTGGTATAAGATTCAAGCTCACATTCTCATCCTTGCAAGACAAGCACTGTCCCACCAGGCCATCACCTTGGTCTCTCCTCTTTTTGAATATAAATTCTTTAGAGCTGTCATCTCCTGCTCTGGACAGCTTTACGCATATTTCATGAATTCTATTATGTTTTCATGTTCTTTTTTTCTTGTGATTTATTACTGGACTCATTAATTATTTAGGAATATATCATTTACTTTCACACATTTGCAAATGTCTTTCTGTCGTTGACTTTTAGTTTCATTCTATTATGGTCAGAGGAAATGTTTTGAATAATTTAGGTCCTTTAAGGATGGTAGGGTGCTTTCTCTGCTAACTTAGTGGTCTGCTCTGGAGAATTCTCTCTGTCTATTGCATTGGGCCCATGGGATGGATTGCTACAGAGGCTTGGCTTCTTCAGTGACAGGCACAACCACCTTGCAAGGAGGAAGGTCCAACATTCTGACACCTTGATTTGACAGCACATGGCACCCATTTCCAGCCCTCCTGGGATGCACACAGGTTGGACACATTTTCTGTGTCCTTATTTATTTGTCTCCAGTGTGTCTATTATTACCAATGGGGTGGAAACTTACTTACAAACAGGGATTCACTCCATCTCTCCTGATGCTGTCACTGTGAACATAATTTTATTCTAGTGAATTAAAATCATAGAGCAGGGTTGTGGTTGTCTTAGTCCTTTTCTTCTTGCTGTGACAAATACCCCGACAATGCAACTTTAAAGGGAGAAAACGTTTATAGCCAACCAGAGTTCAAGGTCACAGCCGCAGCAGCAGGAGTTTGAGGGAGCTGATCACGTGGCATCCACAGTCAAGATGCAGAGAGAAGAGTGCGGGTGCTCAGTTTCACTGCTCTGTTTTATGTCATCCTTC
>NC_022009.1:40728393-40732626 GCF_000317375.1 Microtus ochrogaster | reverse complement strand
CTCAGTCACACCCACAGTGGGAGAGTCTGCACACCTCAATGAAGATAATCAAGATAACAACCCACAGGCAAGCATAGGTGATTCTAGATCTCCTCAAGTTGACAGTTGGGATGACTCATCTCAGTTGTGTTATATGGAAAGCACATGACTAATACCAAGCTGCAATGTGGCTGTTCTGTTCTGTGTCCCATCAGCAAGACACCAGAACCTCGGGAATTTTATCTTTGCTTGAACTCCCAATTGTGGGGTTTGCTTTCTAAAAATGTTGTTCCATGGCTAAGCCATTTCATTTCATATTGGTTCAGATTTCCTTTCCTAATGACAGAGACCTCGACTACCTTTTGAAATGCCTGTGTGACGTGTATGTATCTTCTCTGACTTAGTGCCAATTGAGGTCTTTTTTATGTTTTTTAAAGTTCTTTATATGATATAAGCTAGTCCTTATCTGACATGTGAGACACAAATACATTTCCCCCTGTCTGGTTGGTCTTCCTGTGTCTTCAGAAGAACCCATGTTTCTACTTTAATGAGGTCTGCTTCATATTTTCTCTCATGAATTTTCTTCCTATTGTACCTGAGAAGTCTTTGTCCAGGCTGAGCAGATAGCTCAGCCAGTAAAGCCCTTGCCTTGCAAGCAGGAGGATTCAAGTTCAATCCCTAGTAACCACATAAAAATTCTGGGCATGGTGGGGATAAGAAGATTCTTGGAGATTTCTGGTTAGCTAGCCTAGCCTACTTGGTAAGTCAGGTCAGTGAGAGACCCTGTCTCAAACAAGAAAGGTGAATGGTACCTGCTGAATGACACCTAACACTCAAGGTTGTCCTCTGGCTTCTACATGCATGTGCACACGAATGCACACATGCACAGACAGACAAGCACCACACACACACACACACACACACACACCCCTAACCCATAAAGATTTTATCCTGTCTTTTTTTCTGACATTATCATGGAATTTTTATTTATATTTACACCTGTGATCTAGTTTGAATTATTTTCATAGTGTGTGATGCGTGGTTCAATGTTGGTTTATTTGCAGTGTTAGCTAGCCAGTCATTCAGTTTGTTGAGAAGACTATAATTTCTCCATTAAGTTGCTTGCAGATTTCTTGCAAAATCAAATCAAGGGGACCATATACAAACTGGTCTACTGTGGATGTTCTGCTCTTTTCCACCAACCTACAACGCACATCAATCCTTCCTTTAGTACTAAGCTCGGTCACTAGCTTCATAGTGAGTTTGAAATCCAGCAGCATGACTCCTTCAACTTTGCTCTTTTTTTTTGTTCATTATTTTTCATTATAGTTATTTTTGGTGCTGGGGTTGAACCCAGGACCTTGAACATGCTAACTGTGTATTCCACCCCTCAGCTACAACACTAGCTCCTGGGTGTTTTGTTTTTGAATTTTTACAAATCCTTTTAACCAACCCTGTCAGTTTCTCCACAATATCATGCCGTGGTTTTGACAGTTGTACAAATCTGTAGGCCAGTCTGGAGGGAACTCCCGTCTTTGTCAGGTCAAATCTCCCAGCTGAGAGCCTTTTCTTCTACTCTGACCTTTGCTCTGTGACCTTTGCTCTGTGCATGGATTGATTTTTACAGTCCTCGTCACGCGGTTTGAATGCATGTGCTGAAAAATTTACACCTCTATGGTTTTGGTGGGGTTTTTGTTTTTGTTTTGCATTTTTGATGCTACTCTAAGTGACATTGCTACTTTTATTTGTTATTTTTTTAATTAAATTCCAATTGTTTATTTGAATGGGTTTGTCATTTTTTATATTACCATTTAATTTTGTGGTCTGGTGAAAATGACTTTTTGCAGTCTTGGTAATTCTTACATAGGAATTCATGCTGCTGGCCCGGAGGGCACTTCGCTTCCTTCCTTGATTCTTCTGTGCCCCTTGCTTTCTCTTACCTTGGTAAAAGAGCTGACATATTCAGTGTGGCACTGAGTGATGCGGGACAGGTTTGTCCTCATTGTTGGGAAGATAAAGCATCCTCCCATTGTTAAGCACAAAGGGAGTGGAGCTTTCCCATCTGTCTCAGTCGCTGTGCCCCTCTTTTCTTTGGGGACAGGCTCTGGCTGTGTGTCACAGGCTGACCTCAAACTTATGATCCCCCTGCCCAGCCTCCTGGAGATTACAGAACTGTGCCACCACTTCCAGTTTGGATGGCCTCTCTTGGAAAATTCTCTTCTACTTAGTATAATATCGTGAGGATATGCTAGAGTTCATAGATTTTTTTTCTGCATCATAACCATATAGTTTTTCATTTTAGTCTACCTATGTGATTGCTTTATGAACACTGAAATGATCCACACTTACTACAATCAATTCCACTGAGTACGTGTGTGAGAGAAAGTTTGTAGGATACATGGTGTGATTTGCTAGTATTTTGTTGAACCATCCTGTCTCTGTCTGTGAATTGCATTCGTTTTGTTTTCCTTCCAATTATTCTCCTGGTCTCAGTATTTAGAAACAGATGACCTTAGAAAACAAACCTGGAGGTTACTCCTCTCCATTGTTTCCTAGAAGAATTTCTGTGTAATGGACAGCATTGTGTGAATGTTTGGTAGGATTTGCTCACAGAGTAATGTTTAGTAGAGAGGTCGCTTTTGTAGGTTTTTTGGTTTTTTTTTTTTTTTTAATCTGTAGCCGCTTTACTTTGAGCTCCAGGTCATTTTTGTGCCATGTCCAGGGTTGGGAGCTTTCCATGTCCTTGTTTCTCTAGCTATATATAACAGCTGTCACCTGTACCCGATATGGCTGTTCTTTCTGTCAAGATACACTATGCAGTTTTCACATAATAAATGGAAGTAAAAGGCTCCTCACTCAAAAACTCTTTCAAAAACCTCAAAGTCGCTGTAATGGAATTCCAAGCCCAGCTTAGGTGCTTGCAGTCATGAGATCTGAGCAAAGCCCAGGTCATTCTCATGTCCTCATCTCAGCTCTGGCCAGGCCTGGAGTACAGCCAACTTACATCTCTGTATCAGAGATGGGCCCTTCTCAATGACACTGCCATCTTTAGCTAGGTCTGGTCAAGAGACGGTGATCTCCTGCGCCTTCTGTGTGCTAGCGAGGGTTTTCACCGTGTCTGAACTCTGACTGATCCAGTGGTTCCAGGCATGTGTTCTACAGGAAGCATAGAGGGAAGGGTGGTCTTTCTTGGTGCCACCATGCCTCCTTCCTGGTTCCTTATCAAAGCTGCCCACTGGAGAGTATCTTGAAGCACGTGCACACCTCCCTTGTACCTGTGACCCTTGTGGCTTTTCCTCCTGATCTTCCCTTTTGCAGTTTGATAAGCGTCTCTGCTGACTTGGTCTTTCTGGAGCCTAGTGGCATGTGCTCACTTGCGGAAGGTGCCTGCCTTTCTTTCCATGTTCGGTTAGTTGGCAGCCCATGGCCCAAGCTCTCTGATGAACTCAAGAGCTTGTGCAAACTTTTGTTACCATGGTGAAAGTAGAAGTGATGCTCTTGTCAATTTTTCTACCTCCTAATGAAAGGTTGGAAATCTATTAAAACCTAAATTTCATTACGACAAATGTAAAGTAATGTATGGAGTAGAAACTCTGTAATCCCGGCACATGGGGTGACTCCAGGGCCACTTTGACTTCATCCACTCCGATCCACAGGAATGGTTATTTTCAATACATCCTATGCTTCATCCAGTTTCAAACGTCATATGTTGTTTAAAAGATGTGTGTGAAGTCAACAGCTAGATCCCAGCAGGGCAATAATCACCCAATGGGAAGTCAGCTTTTAAGTACGTATCTGAGAGATTGTGAGTGCATAGATAAGCCCTGGAAGTGACATATCATTAGAGCTGGTCATTTTCATGCAGGGGACATAGAGTCGGGGGGCACATGAGTCATGCGTGTCTGGGTGCATGTGAGTCATGCGTGCCATTTAAAAAGTGTGAAAGGGAAAGAAGGTAGATGAAGAGAAAGGAATACAATCAGTCCTCAGCATCTTACGTGGGTTCGAGTCCCAGCTCTGCTGCTGTCTGTGTACAGGATCTGGACCTTGGGCACATCAGATCTGGGATGCTAAGGGGATGGATGAGAATTGCTTCCAGGACCAGCTGCAGCAGAGGATTCCCAGGCTCTCCCCATGACACTCACTTGTCTCATCCCTGCAATGAAATATCTGAAAGAAACAGCCTAAGGGAAGGGGAGCTGACTCTGGCTCCCAGTCTGACAAGAGCTGGTCCAGCACAGTGGAGAAGAGTTG
>NC_022009.1:40718949-40726524 GCF_000317375.1 Microtus ochrogaster | reverse complement strand
TTCCTAAACAGTCTACAATTTCCCCAGACAGCTCAACCATCTAAAAACCAAGTGTTCAAACATGACTGTGAAATGTGTGTGTGTTTGTGTGTGTATGCATGCTCATGTGTGTGTGTGTGTGTGTGTGTGTGTGTGTGTCGGGTTATCTCACATTAAACCCATGCACTAGCCCTATAAATTTGTTAGCTCACAGTAGACATTCAACAAATGTGAGGGTGCTTATTTCCTTGTCTCCCCCAAATACAGAATGAGGGGCATACGCAGCACAGGATAAGAAATCCTTGGAAGAGTGAGTCTCTCCTGCCCCCTTGTGGTGTGTCTGGTTATTGCTGGGCTTTCTCGGGTACAAAATGAATCAAGCTAAGATCACTTATTTCACCTTTAAGTTGTAGTTCACCTTTCACGTCTGGCCCCAACCCAGATCCTGCATCTTATATTTAGGTTTCTTTTAAGGCCACCTTTTTATGATGCGTCACTCAATGTGAATGACAGTTCATTCCTGTGACCTGGTGGATGGTCGGAGGACCATTGTTAAAACTATGGGTAGGAGATAGCTCAGTTAGTAAGATGCTTATCACGTAAACATGAGGACCTGATTCAGACCTCCAGCTCCCACATAAAACCCGGACATAGTAGCAGATATTTGAAACCCAGACTGGAGGGTCAGGGGTGGGTGGAGACAGGAAGACCTTTGGTGCTCATTGGCTGGGTTCATCTATCCTAATTGCTGAGCGCTAGAATCAATGAGGGACTCCATCTCAAAAAGTCAGGAATAGAGGAGTGAGGAATGCCCCTAGTGTTGACTTCTGGGCTCCCTCGCACGTGCACGCGCGCACACACACACACACACACACACACACACACACACACACACACACACACTACGGAAGACTTAAGTTGTGCTGGAGAAGGAAGCGGGTGCTATGAGGACTATCCGCAAGCGAGAAGGGGCTAGAGTCTCAACTGTAGCTCCCCATACAGAGTCAGGTAGGAGGGAGGTACTCCCATCAGCTGACAGGGGAGGCATGTGACATAGCCTAGACTATTACAGGCTCCTGTATACGGCATAAGAGCACGGTGGGTGTGGCTGCAGGAGAGTCCAGAATCACAGGCCAAGCAAGAATGTGAAAGCTCTTGAATGTCCCGAGGAAGACAGATATGTCGCCCAGCCAGGGAATGACTTCTTTTTTTTTTTATTGATCTTAATGAATTCTACATTTTTTTCTCTGCTCCCCTTCCTGTTTCTCCCCTCCCCTTCAACCCTCTTCCATGGTCCCCATGTTTCATTACTCAGGAGATCTTGCCTTTTACTACTTCTTATGTAGATTAGATCCATGTAAGTCTCTCTTAGAGTTTTCATTGTTGTCTAGGTTCTCTGGGATTGTGATTTGTAGGCTGGTTTTCTTTGCTTTATGTCTAAAAAAATACTTTGAGTGAGTACATCCTTTGGATATATACCCAAAAGTGGTATTGCTGGGTCTTGAGTAATGTTGTTTCCTAATTTTCTGAGAAATCACCGTGCTGATATCCAAAGGGGCTGGAGCAGCTTGCACTCCCACCAGCAATGCAGGCGTGTTCAGGGAAGGATTTCTTAACAGTCCCTGCAAGTTGGAAGCAGATGACACAAGGGCTGTAGGCTTCACCGCTCCTGTCTTGACATGAAGTAGGTGCCATCACGAAGCAAAGTCTCACACATGACAATGTGATGACTCTTAGGCATTGATCTTAACAAGGTGTGACTTTGTTCATGGGCCAGAGCGTGCAAACTTCCAGGGACACAAAAGGTTTCCGGTGAAATAAAACCTGTTGGCATGGAGGGCAAGAGGGAATTCGCACTGGAAGCTGTCAAGTTTCTAAGAACATATTTAAAGGTTTATAATTAAGAGCGTGGGGAAGACCAAACCCTCAGCTCATAACATTCCCAAAAGTTACCTTTCCAGATGATTTCTTCATTTGCCCAGTTTCTGTGGCTCTTAACGCAACACCACAGTCTGGGTAAATTAAAAAAAAAAAAAAGATCTCTTATAGCTTATATTTTGAGCAAAAGAGCCCCAGCTGGTGGTAGCTTTATAATGGCAAGGTACCAAGGTGGCTCTGGGCAGCACATGGAACGAGACCAGGAGAGCACCTGGGTCTTGGCATCCCCCTTGGTCTCTTTGGCATCTTAGAGCACCGCTCCTTCATTCACCATTGGGTTTGGTCCTGCTACCTTCCCTGGACCTAATCAGAGTTTCCACTGCCCCCCTGGCATTGTGCAGCAATTTTCTCTTAGTAAGAGACCGGTGACGACCCAGGAAAGTCTAAGGGAGGTTCATTCAGCTTCAGGGAGTAAACAACTCAAAAGTTTCAAAAAGTCCCTAGAACTCAGCCAGACGTACACAGCTTTTCTTTCTTCGGCAGTGGGGACTGTCGAAGGGGGTCACTCTCTGACCTAGCAGCTTGTCTGCAAGCCACACAGAGAGCTTCTGTGGTCCAGCTTTCAGGAGTTGTTACCCATCCTGGGGAGGGCCTTGGTGATGATGCCGTTGCCTTCCATGGTCCACACTCCTGTAAGTAATCCCAACAAGCCCACTGGCTCACCAAGTTGGACTTTGGTGACATCTGTGCTTCCGTATGTCATTGTTTCCTTCTCTCTTGGGGGTGAGTGTATATTTGTTCATGTCTCCCCAGGAATAGTGGCCCACTATAGCACCTTGTTTTAATGTTATAGTCAGATCAGGATCTCCTCTTCTCAGTACCTCACAGTGGGAGTTTTTAATTCCAGTATACATTTGGGAGAATCACAAAACATTCAAACCATAACAAGTTGTTATTCAAACTCATGTTTCTGAAATGCTTTATTAGCATATGTTAACTATATATAGGGATGGGCTCTGTTATGACATTTTTATACATGTATATACAAATTACTAGAAAAACAAG
Organism: Microtus ochrogaster; assembly: GCF_000317375.1. Classification (NCBI taxonomy): domain Eukaryota; kingdom Metazoa; phylum Chordata; class Mammalia; order Rodentia; family Cricetidae; genus Microtus; species Microtus ochrogaster. The sequence goes on along the minus strand of NC_022009.1, from coordinate 40,723,602 downwards.
CAATGAATTTTAGTGACTATGTTATAAAATATGGGGAAAACCAACGAATCTGCAAATAAAAAGATGGTTTCCTAAATTAAAATAATCTTCAGTTTTTCACCCATGGTACTGTTAACGATTTCATAGCATGAGTTGTGTTGCCAAGGGCAGGATGCCAGGGGGCAGGCTGACTTTGGTGTGGTGGGTGATGTAGTGTGACACCAGATTCCTACCGAAAGGTACATGCACCCATTGTCCTAGCTCCCAGGGCTGCTGGCTGCTGCTGCTGCTGGCTCTGAGCAGAGCCCCTCCCTGAGAACTGTCATCAACTAAAGAAAGGCATCCATGTGTCATTTACTTTTCTGGCACTCTAACCAAATGCCAAACTAGAATTAGCTTGAGGGGGGAAGGGCTGCTTTTGGCTCATGGTTTCAGGCATACCGTATATTGTGATGGAGAAGACATGGTAGCAGGTGGCTCCGTGGTGGTGCAGTCTGCAGCTGAGACTCCTCCCCTCACATCTGGGAGGAACAAGACACAGAGAGATGGAGGTGGAGCAGGAGCCAGAGCAATGATCCTCTTTCTCCAGTAAGGCTTCATTTCCCAGAGATCCCACAACCTTCCAAACAGTACCACTGGAGGGAGACCTAGTTTAGACGCGCGAGGCTGTCGGGGAGTTGTAGGGGCTATGGAGGTCTTTGTGCCTACAGACATGTATTAGGGGAACCTGAATGTTAAGCACACAGGGTTATTCCTTCAAGGGAACGAATGCATAACTTGTTTTCCACTCAGAAGGCTGGAGTGGATGTGCCTTCTTGCCTGGTGACCTTTGTACTGTGTGGCTGGACACTTCCTGGCTCTGTACCCTCCTCCAGACCCTTCTCATGAACTTGTTTTTCTCAGTCCACCTATTGACCCCACCTGTAAGGAGGTGTCACATGTGCTAACAAAGAGGTTTGATACAGTCATGTCTCATCTGTATTTGGCTTACGTTGTTCCTCAAAGAGACTTAGGTGTGCTTTGCGGCACATATGGAGTTGTGTTAATCACCACCGGAACAGTTGTTACCAGATTGTGCTGTGCTTAAATATGCATAAAATCACTCAGCATCAGACCCCTGAGGATTGAACCAACACCAGTTACTGAGTCCTATTGCTCTATACCGCCTTCTTACCTCCCCTGGCTCATCTCTCGGCTGCCCATGAAGGTCACAGAAACCCTCTCAGGGAACAGTTTGCATTCAAATAAAAAGATCCCCCGAACTGTCACACTCAAAGGCTGTCCAAACCCTTGACTTTAATTCTGAGAAGTGGAAGGGCCACCCCCCCACATTCCCCCCCTCCACTGCATTGTATTGTGAACTGAAGTTCCTGCTGGGTGTGGGGCGGGGCTGCACCTGCCTTGGAGATTCTGCAAAGTCAAACAATGAACTTCACGGTCACGGAGAGCTAAAATGTTGTAGACCAGAAACCAAATTATCTTCAGCTATTTTTAGCCCCGGGGCAAACCATTTATTACCTAACCAACACCTGACCTAACATACGGTGACTATTAAAACACAGCCAAACCAAAATTTTAAAATGCATTGCTAGCAAGGCACTTGCCTTCACCAGTCCACAAGCTGAGACTGTCAGCGGAGGGTATCTGAGGCTATCTAACAGAGACTTAGCCTCTAGGCCCACCTCATGTTTCCACCCCTACATTTATCTAATGCTTGACTCGACTTTGTTTGCAGCATTGCTGTAAAAACATCACGAAACTTAACATAGCAGAGTGTGGGATTTGAGTTACCTGAATCTGTGTTCTCAAGACCATGGTCATTCCTATTAGGCTCCAGAATAAGTTACCACTTCTTCCTGTTGAGGTGAAAGCCACGTTCTTGTGTTGATGCTGTGTTTGTTCCCCCCAGCCTGAGAGCAATCCCCATAGCCTCTGCACGCACATAGCCAGCCTATGCCTGCTCCAGCGTAAGTCATGAAGGAAGAGCACCCCTCCCTCTTGAGTTTATTCATGTTCCATTGCTATCTTGGCTTCATTCTCTAAGCATTTTGCATTCAAACTGTAGCGGTTCTGTAACTTTCACACCCAATGGCTGGGCCAAACGGAAGCACAAAGAGCCAAATCCTTGTCCTTAACTCCTTGCCCAGGGCCAAACTACAACGATTTTCTCCCTGCTTCTTTCAGTATCCCATGTCTCTATGTAGCTCTTTAGCCCACTTGGAATTTCTGCCTGATGGAGCAGGGTTCTAATTAACCGCATCCATCCAGGTGATTGCTGGCAGTTGTGACCAGACACGTGGCCTAGGCCTTCATGTTTTTAGGAGGCATGGGCTTTGATTTCAGAAGTAAAAGTGTCTTGCACCTGGAATATTCCTCTTACAGAGTGTCCAGCTTTTTGACATTGTGACTTGGCTCTGTCATCTACAAAGTTCACAGCTAGAAATGCAAAATTGAGTTACCCCTCCCCCATTATCTCACAGTGTAATAAAGGAAGTTTATGACTTTGTATTGGTCTGCGTTGGTAGCTATCTTTGATTGCATGTGGAGGTCAGTGTTGGACAAGACCAAAAGAACCTTTCTGCAAGATGGGTGAGACTTTATGTGGCCAGCAGGGGGCTCTAGTATCTAATAAATAAATGACTTTGGGCTCATTTGGGTTTTTTTTTTTTTTTTTTTTTTTTGCGTTTATTTATTTATTAAAGATTTCTGTCTCTTCCCCGCCACCGCCTCCCTTCCGCCTCGCTTGTTTATGAGGGAAATGGGCTTATTTGTTTAGTGTTCCTCTCATTCCCTTTGATCCTCCAGAGCTTTGTGGTGGGAAGAGCTGCTGGCTGGCTGGGGAGGGTCGGGAGTGTGTGAGCAGGGGTGAGGAGGGATGTCCTTCTGTTGAGGACAGTGTAGAAAGTGACCCGAGTCTCCAAGGCCTGCCCTGAAACGAGAGGGAACTCACTTCAAGGCAAACCCAAGGCAAATAGATATTACGAAATGGTGAACCTCCTGTTGCAGGGAAAACTCTGACAAAGCCCCAGAATACTCTTATAGCTTTCCATAGACACAGTCTGGCTGGCAGTGGCACTCAGTGTCTCTGTATAGGCGACTGTGGTAAAACCCCTTCGCAAAATACCAAGTACATAATGCTTTATTTCTGTTGTGACGTCTCAGTGTCGTGACCGAGGCCTTCTTCTGTGCTATGATTTGAGGCTGGGGTGGGCAGTGGGGGGGTCTCACCTGTCCCCGGCTCTCTCTGGTCATAGCAACTGCATTGTTATCCTTACAGATTCTTCTCATTGTCTCTCAAGAGCGCTTTAGTCACTGGAGGGGCTCTATCAGCGGGCAGACGTCGGCCCAGACAGCCCCAAGTGACAGTCCTATGGGGATGTGGCACTGTAGACAAGAGGAAGAGTCAGGCTTCTTGACCCAGCTCCACCTCAGGCAGCAAGTGAGCCTCTCCCCACTGGGGCCTCGCCTATGAGTGAAGGCGGATGCAGACTGAGTCCTTGATTTCCCAGGGGCCCTGACTCATGATGCTAGAGATGAGATGGTGGCCTGAACTTCACTGAGCACAACTCCCTTTCTGTCTTATGAGCCAGAGTGGGTTGAGTCACACACAGCTTCTGTCTCTTCCAGGACCCACCGTGTCAGGAGCTCTATGCAGACTCAACCTGACTTTCAGGTCACAGAACCTCAGGGATTCTAATGCCCAGTTATTCTCTATCACCTCTCCTAAACCTAAGCACAATAAGGCTCTCTCTGATACCTCCTTATGTACCCCTTTATCTGCAAGTGCTGCCCACAAATTAAAACAAATTCAAACATCATCATTGTTGTCATTATCATCATCACCATCATCAACACCACCATCATCAACACCACCATTGTCATCATCACTATCACCACCACCACCATCATCACAATCATTATCATCACCATCACTACCATCATCATCATCACCACCATCATCATCACCATCACTATCATCATCACCTTCATCACCATCATTATCATTATCACCATCATCATGACCATCATAATCATCACCATCATAATCACCATCATCATGGCAATCATAATCACCATTACCATTATCATCATCATCACCATCATAATCACCATTATCATAATCATCACCACCATCACCACCACCATCATCACAGCACTCAGTGACTGGGTAGCTCCAGCGTGCAGTGATTTGGGCTCCATTGAAGGGGCCCCTGGTTCAGCCTTACTTTTATAATTAATCATGAAGCCTAGCAAGGCGGTGTACGATTGGTCAAAGTTGTAAACTATCACTTTTTCTGGACCATCTGGTAGAAAGGACAAAACACTGTAGCCAGTTCTCACCTGGCCATTAGTTTAGGTTCTTTTTAAGTCCTGAGTGAGATTTCAGTTTGACTAGATGAGAGACCAGGATGTCATAGCTCCATCCGCCTATGAATGACCATTACCTCTAACTTGGCGTGCTCACATGTTACGTCCTGTTCTTGTGACTGCCTGTGTGTGCCTTTCTTCTCCCAAGTGCTGTTTACCACACAAGACACAGCCAATTTCCTCTCCTGGAAAGGCAGGACCTGCCGCTTTGTGTTGGATTTGAGCTGTCACCGCCTCCTGGAAGTCTCTCTGAACTTATCTGTCCCAAGCATACATTGAACCCCCTACCATCTCACCCATTGTTCT
>NC_022009.1:40705692-40717279 GCF_000317375.1 Microtus ochrogaster | reverse complement strand
AGCCATCTTAGGGTTGGGAAGAAGCGACTTTTCAATTGCTTTCTAGATGAAGCTGTGGGTGTGTTGTCTACTGAAATGTCACAGTATACAGGCAATTGAGTCTAGGAGAAGAGACAGCGTTGGCCAGCTCTGTCTAGGATGAATGAGATCCTTCCAGGATGGTGGAGAATCCAGGACACCTTGGGGATGCTTGTGTCAGACAATAGGTCAGGGAAACCACACAGCAGGAAAAACGAGAAGAAAAAACGAAGGAAAAACTGACTACCCAGGTCTTTGCTTTATGTTTGCCCCAAATTAGTCATAGGCATTTGGAGGATGGTACGATTCTAAGAAGCCAAAGTTCATGTCATTTGCTATCATCCTTGATCCTAAGTGCTTTGATGTCTAGAGTCCAAATCAAAATCCCAAAGGTATGGTGGAGAGCATCTGTGTTCTCAAGCACTGGCAAGGCAGAGACAGTGGGATCCCTGGAGCATTCTGATCACCCAGACTAGCCAATTCCTGGTCAATGAGAGACTCTTCTCAACAACAAACAAACAAACATGGTGAATAACTGACACCTGAGCTTGTTTTCTAAACTCCAACACACACACACACACACACACACACACACACACACACAAACACACAGACACACAGACACACAAACACACACACAAGCACACAGACACAAACACACAGACACACACACACAGACACACAGACAAACACACACACAAGCACACACACACAAACACACAGACACACACACACGCGACAATACCCTCCACCAATTGTTTCCCAAGCCTGCCCCAGACCCTCCAGTTCCACAAGCATGTGGTCCACTCAAATAGCCATGGCGACAGTTCCCCCAGGTGTTGCTAGTTCATGACCACGAGACTTGATGTAAGCTCATCTGAAGTCCTGTCTCTCCATGCTTTCACCCGACTGTGAATAACAGAGCATGGCATACTTTATGTCTATCACTCCACGTGGAGTCTGGTTGTCTGTTTCAGTAAGATGACGAGTACATGCTATCACAACAAACCCAGCCTGGAGACATGTGGCTTGTGTGATGATTGTGCAGGCATGCGCGCAGCCAAGATTTGTGTTTGGATGGGCTCAGTGAAAACACTGCAAAGGCAGCGGTGAGCAGAATTCTTGTTGGAGACTGCACAGAGGATAGACCTGTAAGAAGGACCAGAAGGAAGATGAAGGACATTTGAATGAAATGGCCCTCATATTTTTTGGCATTCAACTATTTGGTCTCTAGTTAGTGTTTCAGAGGCGTGGCTTGCTGGAGGAAATATGTCACTGGGGGCGGGCCTTTGAGGTTTCAAGCGCCTTTCCCAGTGCAGTGTAGGCTTTTTACTTCTTGTTTGTGGTACTCTCAGCTTCTTCTCCAGCCGCTGGCTGGCTGCTGTCTCTGCATCACCATCATAGACCATTATCTCTCTGGAACCATAAGCCATATAAGCCCTTTTTCTTATAAACTGCCTTGATCATGATGTCTTATCACAGCAATAGAAAAGCAATGAAGACAGCATTGGGCAATGGAGAAGCCAACTACAGCGTGTTTACTGTGAAGCCTCAGCCACACCTATGGTGACCTCTGGAGCTGGGATGGTCAGAGAATTGAGTCTTTATGTCCATGCACCAGAGCAGGGGGGACGTTCTGAGGAACTGGGAAGGGATGGGGCACAGTGCTGAAGGGTTAGGTCTGATGCCCATGATGGCAGTGGCTTCAGGAAGGGGCGAGGATGCAAGCCTGATAGGCAGGGTTTGATTGACAGGAGAGCAATGAAAGGCTCTGAGCTCTGAGTTATTTTTACATATATTTTCCATGCTAAGCAGCCCACTAGTATTTAACTCTCTCTAGTCAAGGAGATGAACACCCCTGGATGTCCCCAGTGGCAGATGAGGACAATGTCAGCTATAAGAGAGTCAGCATGTGTCTAACAAGCTGTTAGACAGCTTGACCTGGGAACAACATAAGGAGAGGGGCTTCATGTCAAATGTTCCATCCGAGGGGTCGCTCCTGCTCCCCTGTATTGCCAGTGACCAAGGGTTAACATTCCCCTGACACTTTCAGGGTGATGAACCAAAACCCCACAGATCCCAAGGACAGATTGTACAGAAACACGGACAGAGAGGCTTCTGCATCTCCATGTATTTATGGATGTATAACAATCTACCAGCTGTGTCTTGTTAGACAGAGACACAAGGTGTGGACGTTTGCAGACGTGGGTAGACGGTAGCTCTTGCTGGCTTGGTTATCCTGCAGAGTCCTGGCTGTGACACCAGAGCTAATATTTTTATCAGATCCACGGAGAGAGATTAAGAGCTAGCGACCAGGAGGGACATATCCAAGGCCACCCTGAGTCAGGAGCTGACTCTGGACTGCAGTCCCTCTAAATGCTGCCGTCTCTGAGTCCTGTCACAGAGGGGAGGGTGTCACAGAGCCGCATCACTTCCTTTTAAGTGAAGCTTCTTCATCACTGGCAGAGACTCCTGTGGTATTTGTGTGGACATGGGTTGGTTTCTATACCTCAGAACTCCAGCCCCTCCGAGGGGAGGGAACTGCAGGAACTCACCCCTGATTCTCCTTAATTTGAAATTTTGCCTAATTTTGGTCATTAGTCTGGGGGTACATTCCTAGACCTCTCAGTCCCCTGTGGGCAGTAAGGCTGTCTGTGGTGCATGAAATGCCTTCCAGGTAGAAAACTCCAAAGAAAGAGGGTGCTCAGTTAGGCAGCTGACCCAGTTTCTCAGGGAGCGCAAGAGGATTTGCTGTGCTCCCAAACCCTGTGTTTCCATTGCCCCTTGCCAGGGAAATCCTATCTCTCCACCTCCACCATGGTGGTTTCTGTTGTCCTTGCCCTGAAGGGCACAGCCTACCTTGGGACCCTCCATTGTCCCCCACTGTGCCCCGGCGCTCAGATCAGGCCTCTCCATCTGCGGATGCAGACACAAGGAGCAATAGACAGTGGTCCAACACGCAGGTCTCCCTCCTGTCTGAGTTGGGGACTTTTTCAGGAGTCGCTTACCCTCCCTGGGTCACCATCGTCCTCCAGCTTTCCTCTCGGGATTCACCTAGTTCATACATCCTAGGATGTAGTGATTGACGTGTATTTTGACACATCAGTTCTCCAACAGATTCAGGGAGGCCTGGGAAGGTGTCTCGGCTGGTGAAGTGTTGCTTTGAAAGCATGAGGGCCTGAGTTTAGATAACCACGTGCTGGACAGTTTTATGTCAAGTTGACAGAAGCGAAAGTCATCCGAGAGGAGGAAACCTTTTGTGAGAAACTGAGAAAAATGTCTTCATAAGAGCTGGCTCTAGGCAAGACTGTAGGGCATTTTCTTAATTAGTGATTGATGGGGGAGGGTCCAGCCCATTATGAATGGGGCCATCCCCGGATTGGTGGTCCTGAGTTCTATGAAGAAGCAGGTTGAACAAGCCACGGAGAGCAAGCCAGTAAGCAGCACCCCACCATGGCCTTTGCTTCAGCTCTGGCCTCCAAGTTCCTGCCCTTTTTTAGTTCCTGTGCTCACTGCTTTTGATGATGAACCATAATGTGGAGGCATAAGCCAAATATCCTCTTTTTCCCCAACTTGCTTTTGGTCATGGTGTTTCATCCCAGCAATCGTAACCCAAACTATGGCCTCCCAGAACCTTCATAAGGTTTCACAGCCTTGTAGTCTCAACCATGGCAAGAGCAGTGGCAGACACAGGGGTATCCCTGAAGCTCACTGGTCAGCTGGCCTTGCCCACTTAGTAAAGTTCCAGGCAAACAAGGGACCTTGTCTCAAGCAAAAAAGGTGGAAGATGCCTGAGAAATAACATCTGAGGTCACCCTCTGCGTTCTTTATGCTGGTGCACACAAGTGCACACACACACACACACACACACACACACACACACTCACATATACACATTACCCCACACAATGCACAGACATGCATGCACATACACCCACTCACACTCCACCCTCCCACAAAGGAAAGAGGTGCAGAGATGTCTGGTAGAAAAAAAGCACAAAGGAAACCATTCTGGGTAAAGAGATTGGGTCGAATCTGGCATGGCTGAGCACCAAGACCCATCCATAGACTAGCTGGTTCACAGGACCATCTCCACAGGCTTCAGTGGGAGCCAAGAGGAACAATGTCTTGTGATTATAAAAGCCTGACGAATTTGAACTGTCAGCACCATGGTCGTTATCAGAGATTCTTCTCTTCCAAACTGTGGTTCTAAAAACCAGGGTTCACTCCATATTTCCACCTTGGACAGTCTCAAATGTGGTCATGTCGTTCTATTCAAACAGAGCCTAAGGGACAAAGCAAGGCTGTTGAGGGCCTCGGGGGCTGGCCGAACCCCACTCAACCCTGTGCAGCCTCTCAGTTGCCTTTGAGTAGATTGTAAACATCTCAGTTTTTCCAGGGTTCTGCAAGGATCAAGTTTCTAAAACCCAGCCTCTCCCAGCCTCCCAGGGACAGAACTGTCTGTGTGGCCTGAGGAAATACTGCCCAGACAGAAGCTGCCCTCTCAAGGTCATGTTGCCTGAGCAACATGTCTGTGGGACCAGCGCTTGCGCAGAGACAGAGACGCTGCAATGGCATGGACGCTCACACAGCAAGCTAGGGTCCTGCCACTCAGTGCCATGAGCTTTGGTTGATGACAACTGTAAGTCTGAGAATGACCTTTGCCACTGGGGAACAGATCTGAGCTTGGGGAACAGAGGCAAGATGTGGGAAGAGTTAACAAGGAACAGGGAGGGACTCTGAGCCAGTGTTTCCCCGTCTTTCCCTTGTTGACGTGAAGCTGCCTGTGCAAAGCAACCAGGAATGAAAGGAGCCTCAGCTTTCTAACATGAGGCCATTAACTGAGAAGCCTTTCCTCATGCTAAAGTGCTTCGCAAGTGTCTCACTTACATGCAAATGGGAGAAGGCCTTAAACTGCATCACGTGTGTCTCTTGTGTGTTATGTTCATTTATGTGCATGTGTAGCATATGTGTGCTGTGTGCACATGAGTATTTCTGAGTGTTGTTTGTGCTTGAGTGTGTACTGCACATGTGAGGTATGTTGTATAATCTGTATTTGTACTTATGCATATGTGTATTTGTGTGCTTATGTGTGTGCATACTGTGTATATGTGTGCTGTATATAAATGTGTGTGGAGCATTTCTAATATATGTGGTGTGTATGTACCTGTTTTCAATGTTATGTGTATTTGGACATGTGATTATAAGGTGTGTGTTTGTGTGTTTGTGTGTCTATATGTTGTATGTGTGTGCCAAGTGTGTGTGTATGTATGTGTGTTGTATGCATCTGGTATATGTGCATATGTGAACTGACTGTATATGTGTTTTGTGTATGGTGGGCATAGGAATGTATATTATGCTATGGGTGTCATATGTTTATGTGTAGTGTGTGCCTGGTGTGTGTCATGTATTCATATGTATGTCCATGTGTTTGTATATGTATATTCTATGTATGTGTGCTTGGTCTATAGTGTATCTGCTGTGTTGTATGTATACCTGTGAAGCGTGAGTTATGTATGCATGCATGTTTTGTATGTAGTTGTATATGTGTACCAGTGTGTGTTTGCATATTGTGGTGTGTATTAAGCATGTGTTTGTGCTTAATGCATGTATATATGGTGTACATGTGCAGTATATGTCCATGTGTCTGCCTACATGTTTTATGTATGCATGTGGTATGTGTCTGATATATAGTGTGTCTTATATATGTATATAAATGCTTGTTTATGTGATATGTGTGATTTGTGAGTTGTATATGAATGTTTTTGTGTGCATAGTGGATATATGCATGAAAATTGTAGTGTGTTTAATAGTGTATGTGTAGTGTGTGTTTGTATTTAATATATGCATTATGTGTGTATAGCACATGATCATGTGTGTGTCTATGAGCCTATGTGTGTGATATGTTTGATGTAGAGTGTGTCTGATGTGTAGTATATATACCTGCTTCGTGTGGTGTATGTTTTCATGTGTGTTATGTAAAGTATGTACACAGGCATGCTTTATATGATGGAGATTTGTGTACATGTGTGCATGTTGTGATATGTGTTGTGTGTGGTTGTGCATCGTGTATGTGTGCATGGTGTGTGTGTGGTGTGTGGGTGCATGAGCATGCAAGCACATGTGTGAGGTAGGCCCAGCACTCCCCAGCCCTGCCAGCATGGAAGCCAAGTGCTCTCTTTGCCTCCTCCCAAGCCATGTTCTATTAGCCAAGGTGATGCTCAACCAGGCGGGCGCTCTGGCTTGGAGCGTTATTAAATACACAGATCGTCCCTGGCCTATTCTTAGTTCTGGCAGATTCTAGGGGAGGAAAATGAATTCTGCCCCAGCTCAGGAACAGCAAGTTCACTCCAAGCAGTCACCACAGGAAGATAAGAATGTCATCAAGCCTTATAAAAGAGCCAAGAGCTCCACACAGCGCTCCTTTCTTCCATTCACTGGTCTGTTCGCGAGGAAAAAAAAATGAAAATCACCCAGTGTAGCATGAACGTCCTGACCTTGGAGCAGGGAGGCCCAGATTTCAATCTCACCTCTGTGGCTTCTAGTTGTTGGTTCTGGGACTGCTCTTAATCTACCCAAGCCCCTCAGTCTTGCTTTCTTATCTGTGACCAGGGTAAAGACATCTCCTCTTAGAGGTAACGGGAGGGGACGGGATGACACTGAGAAGTATTCTTGTCTGCCAGACATGCAGAAGGTGTTCAGAAAAGAGCCGTCCCCAGTGTCTGGGCATCATGACTTGTCTCCCGGTACTGTCTATCTTTGTTGTTAATGCTGGGAAAAGGAGGCAGAGAAGAGAATGTGCAGCTTGCTGTGCCTTTTCCCTGATTGCAGGCTGCCTTGCCTGCAGGGCTGGTGACTTGAGGCACTAACAGGTTTGAGACAGTTTCCCCTGCAGAGTTGAGCAAGGACCCAGAGGTCACCCTCCAGGTTAGATGAGCAATATTAGTTGCTGGGAAAGGAGTCTCTCTACCCAGTCCCGCTGCCTGCAGGTCCTGCAGTGAGCTCCACGGATGCAGCTTCCATGAGCAGCACCCATGCTGTGGCGGGCTTTTGATAGCCTTTGAGCTATTCCTGCTCTATAAACACCCCTGTAAACAACCCTGGTAAACTCGCTCATTCACCAAGATGCACAGGGTGCAATCACCGCTTTGGTCAATAGTCGGCGTACCACCTGGGCTGAAGGACTATCTGCTAACATCTCAGCCTCCTCACACAGCAGCTTCCATCTCTGGAAACAGGAGAAAAAGACATAAGGTACCCATCTTGATAGTTGCCAAATAGGTGGAAAAACCAGACAGAAAACACATAGCCTGAATCGTTGTCCATATTGTAAGCAATGCATCCACAATCCACAAATAGAATATGTAAGCTATGGGTCTATCTATTCCCCAGATGGCATGCCTTTTCTGAGACTTGAATACACTGATGTCAGGAGCAACATTGCAGGTATGAGAATAGAAGCTTCTGGAAAGAGGGGACCATGGGAAGTAAACACAATAAAGACCAGGAGCCCCCTAGGAACTCGACTTCCAATGGCTTCTAGAACCTTCCTGTAGGTCTAGGGGACTGCTGCAGATAGCAGACTAGTCACACTGAATGGGGCAATAAGGAGTCCATGTAGAACCTGGTGTCGCAGACCCTGCCCTCACCACTGACCCCTTTGAGAGTCTTCTAAAAGTGTCATTTGGGACCTTGTGACACTTGTCCCCATGGCACTATCCTTTGTACTCTGGCCCATGTTCATTTTGCTGATGCTTATGTATTTCAACCAAATAGCATCTTGCAGAAGCCATATGGCTGGCCTGTGAGTCATGGCAGCTCTGCAGATTCAATCCAACATCACTTTCTCTTGAGGTTTTACTTAGCAGTGCATTCCCGACCCTGGCCCAGTGACAGCCAGTGATTTATGTGTGGATGCAAAGGTTTTGCCCAGAGCATGCACCAGGGCTGGGGTGGGAAATTAATACAACCAATGCACGTCCTGGGCTTTGGGTTTGAAGATGGAGGAGCTGAGTCTAAGTCGGCAGTGAATCACAATGTTTTCTTTCTCTCTTAATCAGACTAAATGACGCACAACCTCAACAGAGAGCCCTCTGTGCTGAAGGGAGCCTCTAGCTTTATGGAGCATTGGGAAATAGTAGTAACTCAGGCATAGCATTTTCTTTCCCCTTTCTTCCTAAGATCTCTGCCCCCCCCCAATTTTGTCCTTGTGTCTCTCTTTCTTGAGGCAGCGCTTCACATAGATGCCTTAAAAATGTCTGTGGTAGGCATTATGTATTCACAGAATGTGAGTTCAGAATCCTCTCATTGAGAAGAGAAATTACATAGCTGAGAAAAAGAAACAATAGTAAGTTTTGCTCATGTGAGATGGTGATGGAGTTTCTAAGCTGTAGGCGCCTTCTCCACCACCGCGAGGCAGTCTCCCCAGGAGAGGGGTGCCTTAGCCTTGACCCATGGGAATGCAGCTGGAAAGACCTGGTTTGGCAGAGAAGTCAAAACAAAGATGATGGCATACACTCACTACATGGCCCTGTGCTGGATTCCAGCAAGTTAGAAGAATTAAGTGAGCTGGGTCTAGCTCCCGCCTCAGGGATGCCAGAGACTGGACAGGACAGTGGCATTCCGAAGCAGCAGGCAGAACGAACCATCAGATCCTTCTCATGCTGGAGTGTTGGCTTTGGTTGGTTGTTGGACAGTTCCTTCTGACCTCCGGACCCCAAGTCTTCATCTGCAAGGGAACAGAGCAGAATCTTTGCCTTCGGTTTTCAGGCACCGTAAGTGAAGGTTGTTGCCTATGATGCTGACTGGTAACTGTGCTGACATTAGGATGGGGTTCTTGGAATTAAAGCCTCTGGGAATTGTCTTGGATGTCCCTCTCTACTCTTTACCCCATAGAAAATTGCCTCCCTTAGCAGCCAGTGACTGAATTAGGGTTATCAGTGGAGCCTGGAGGCTCTAGGAGAGGCTGTGGCCCGTACTGTTCATCACACAATGGAAGCAGGTCCAGACTTGACCCTATCTGGACATAGGGGCCCAGCGTTCGTTGGCTGTGAGATATGGGGCACCGTCCTATTCTGGGTTCTATTGCTGTGGTAAAACACCATGACCAAAAGGAATTTGGGAAGGACAGGGTCTATGTCCGTCTATGGTTGAAGCCATTACGCGGGGACGTCAGGCAGGAACTCAAGGCAGGACATCAGAGGCAGGAACTGACGTAGAAGCCATGAAGAAACACTGCTTACTGGATTGCTCCTCATGGTTTGCTCGGTTTGCTTTCTTATACCACCTAGGGCCACCTGCCGGGGGGGACACTGCCCACAATGGGCTGGGCCCTCCCTGGGCTGGGCCCTCCCATATCAGTCATTAATCAAGAAATTGTCCCACAGTCTTGCCTACTTGCCAATCTGATGAAGACAGTTTTGCAATTGGTGTTCCCTCTTTCCAGATGACCCTAGCTTATGTAAAAGTGAAAAGACCGACCAGCATAGAGATGGATAATGGCAGCTAGCTCAGGAATCCGTGATGCATCTGTCTGACTCTATTTCTTAACTCCCACCCCCAGAATTCAGAGTTTCAATATCAGGTGGAGAACCATGTCTCTTTACGGCATTCCTCTATGGTCTCACACACTGCCTCATCCTAACGCCACACACTCATGTCTTAGCACCCCTTCTGAGACGTTATACTGTGAGACAGCCCTGATCCATAGCTCTTTCTGAGCTGCTGTCCAGGCAGATCTACAGAACAGAGCTGTGGATGTGTGGACCACATATGACATGCCTTCTAGAACTTCCTGGAGTGCCTTCACCCACCATTGTGTGTGTCCTTTAGGAATTAAGTTTCATGCTATGTGAGTCCTGTCTGGGGAGTGGAGAGATGTTTAATGTAATTATGGCAAGTCATTTAGCAAACGTTTGGGGGGGCCCAGAGCAAAAGAGGCCACTGTTTCCTAAACCCCTCTTTAATCACAGTGCACATCTACAGAACCCAGAGCAAACATTAAGATAATTAATCACTGCCAATCTGTCAGTCATAAGGATATCATCTCCAGTTAATCACATGCTGTTGGTGCTTGGTGCAGAAGCAGACTGGCCGACTCAAGGCCACCCTTCAAGTCCTGAGTTCATCCATGAGCCAGGGTTACAAGTTCTGGCCAGGGCAGGCTGTCTTCAAGACTGCATTCTTCATAATCTTGCTTCTTCATCGGAATATCTTCCATGCGGCTTCTGTGTAGCCTTCCTGTCTGGAAGGAGAACTGAACCACAAAATGAGTCGGTCTACGGGGAGCTCATGAGTATTGGAAGCAGGTGGGGGTGATTCCAGACATCAAAGAGCAGATGGCTTCTGGGTGGGCCCGGTTCTGAGAGCTCAGAGCAGAAGGGGAACCTCAGGGTTAGCGTGAGAATCACAAGCAGTCACACAGAGAGCCACTCGGCGCCACTTTGGGTGAATGAACCTAACAGAACCAATGGAGAAGGAACTTCTCCATTCTAGACACACTGCCAGTACAAAAGTCGGACTCTTACCCACTCCTTCACGATTTTGTACACATTGTCTTTCACTCCTCCGAGGGACTCGCCCCAAATCTAACATGCCACCCTCCCCTCCATTCGTCTCAGAACCTCATCTTCCATCAAGAAGGTTAAATCTGGGCATGAAAGCCAGTTAAGGTTTTCTTGTGTGTGGTCATGTGTTGCTACCTCTAATAAGCTGAACAAATGACAAGAAAGGTTTTTTTGTTTTGTTTTGTTCTGTTTTGTTGTTTTAGAAGATTTAGGTCCTTAAGGCCAGAGACAGAGGGAAGCAGACAGCCACAGATTTAGGTCCAACTGCAGGCTGGGAAGCTGGAAGATGGCTGGTGGCGCCTGCCAGAGACACCAAACACTGAGTTGAAAGGGGCCTGGGAAACAATGGGCACCTGTTGCAGTGTTCCACTGAACTCTGCAAGTGACAGCAGTGTCCTTTAGGGTGTGTGAGGTGGGGAGCAGGGGCCTAGGGCTAACAACCTGATGGCTGGATCAAAGTTCAGGAAGAATTTAGACTTTGGCTTCTTTTGTCTCATTGTGCCACTGTCCACATTCCGTCCCAGTCCAGCTCACAACTGTCTGTGACTCTAGTTTCAGATCTGGTACCTTCTTCTGTCATCTGCAGGCACCACAAACGCATACGGTACACAGACATATATGCAATCAAAACACATGAAATACTACATAAGAAATAGAATACACAAATATGAATAGATTTAATAAATGTGTATAAATATATTTAATAAATATAAAATACATGTAAAGTATTTTTAAAAAAATATTCTCTCAAAAGAAAAAAGAAAACCTTCTGGGCATAAAAATACATGCCTGTAATCCCAGCAGTTAAGAGGTGGAGGCAGGAGGATCATAAGTTGGAAGTTAGATATATAATGAGACTTTGTCTTAGTGTGCACATACACACACACACAGACACACACACACACACACACACACACACACACACAATTTCATGTAAATTATAAAACTGACTAAAAGTCATCCTGTGAGTGAGTGAGACCATTTGCTGTAAAAGCAAGAGGACC
>NC_022009.1:40702355-40705508 GCF_000317375.1 Microtus ochrogaster | reverse complement strand
CCCCCCCCCCAGTCCTCCTCTAGCCTCTGCTTGTGCACACAGGGACATATGCACTCACTAATGTGTGCATAACACACACTTTTGCTGCTTCATGCCTATTTTATTGTTGTTATTATTGTTATTGCTTTGTTTTGTCTGAGACAGGATCTTTCTACATAGTCCTGGCTGTCCTGGAACTCACAGAGATTCACCTGCCTCTGCCTCCTGAGTGCTGGGATTAAAGGTGTGCACCACCACATCCACTCTCTCAGGGTGGCTGCTATTATCAAAAGCAAACGTTAGACAATATGCTAAGAAATCAGAACCCTGGGCATTGCGGTGTGTTGTGGAAGAGTATGGGGACCTCCACACACCAATCAGAGACTTTGCATGTGGATACGGTCATTGCAATTTTAGGTATGCTCCCAAAGATCCCAAGTAAATAACTTAAAAAGAGACATTTGTATACCCATGGCTACACCAGTTTTGTGCAGCAAGGCCTTATTGACTGAGCCTCCCCAGGGACTCACTTCAAAGGGACTGTTGTGAAAGTTTCAAGTCTAATTAGACAGAGGTAGGTTGCTGTTAATATATGGTTGCCCCTGTAGCATCTTTAGGAATATCCTGCCATGCTGGTTATTGTGGGCCACAGGCATCATGGTTGGGTAGGACTATTGATTGTGTTTCTCCTTTACTAGCTTGTATAGCACTTTCTGGTACCATGAGACCTAGTTCACAGGGTTTCAAGTTAGATCCAGTTTGAACCGTCCACTCAACAGGAAGGAAATCGGGCCTGGTACTAGAAATTGAACCAACTACCTGGGGCTAGTTAGGTCGTGGATCTTAGAGAAGAACTCAGTACAGCCACTATACCAGACCAGAATAATTCCTACTGCAGTCTAAAGCTTATCTGTCTACCCACAGATAAGTGTAGATCTCAGTCCTCGTCAAGGAAGCTTCTCTTGGCAACAGAGACCATTACAGATAACCACAACCTGTCACACTGCAGAGGTCAACTGGTTTGGTGTGGAACCCAGTCTCAGCTCATAGATCTACAACACCATGTCTGTGCATAAGGTTCAGGGAACATCAAGGAAGAAGGGGCAGAAAAACTGAGATCCAGAGGAAAAGGGGATCTGATGTAACACTATGTCTCCTAGAAATGACAAGGGGTGCCACGCCCACGATACCTCAATAGCATGACTGCCTGAACAAGACCTGAACAGCCATGGTAGTGGAGAAGGGGAAATATCATGGGATCTCACCCTTAGACAAAGAATTGCAAGCAACTAGCAACTGCCAGGAGAGGGAGAATTAGTCTCCCCCAGGGATAAGGCCCTAATCGGACAACAAGTAGTCAGTCCTGAAATCATATACACACAAGCAAACTCATCATGTTGTGTGTATATATTTATGCACTGAATACAAATATGTAGCAATAACAAAGACAAAGGCCATCGATTTGAGAGGGAGTGATGGGAGACATCAGGGGTTGGAACGAGGAAAGGGCCAATGGGGAGGTGGTATAATTGTATTTGAATTAAAATTTAAAAAATAAACTAGAAAAAAAAAAGACCATCATAGAATCCAAACAAAGAGAGAATGAGAGGCAGCCTGTGAACGAGGAGCAGGAGGCACTGACTGAAACGAGATGGGGAGGCGGGAGGGTGGAGAGTATGGACTTCAGTGCCTCCTGCCATAGGAGCAGCTGTGTGCCTCGGGAGCTGTTCAATAAGAGATGCCTGTGGCGGGAGTCTTGCAGGAATAGCCTTTGTGCTCACTCACTGGCTGCGGGAGTGTGGCCTTGGGATGAACATGGAGGCAGACCAGAGGGGCAGCAGCTGAGGCCATCAGGTAGTTACTCTCCCTGCAGCAGGACATCTGAGCGGGGAGCTTTTGTGGCTGTCGCATCAAGGCAAAGAAGCATACACGGGATTTTCACATCACAGTATTCTCACAGATGTGATCTTGCTAAGCAGCTGTGCCCTAGCTGAAAGGACTCCCAGGCAAGATGTGTGTGTGTGCTCGGTGCAGGGACCAGGACAAGAGGCTAAGTCCCACAGCAAAAAGCCAAAAGGACAGGTTTCCAAGCCAGGCGCTGTGAATATCTTTTCTCTAAATTTGGGGTGACTCAGAACAAGCCCCCAAGAACCAAAAGTAAAAGCCCCTGAGGAACAGGAGCAAAGAGAAGCTATACCCCAACAGTACAGAACTGAGAACCCAAGTTAGCTATTGGTGGGGCTGACAGGCTGGCTCAGCTGGTAAATGCTTGTTGGGTGAGCGTGAGAACCTGAGTTTGAATCTCAGAACACATGGGAAAAGGCTGGCCATGGTGGCACATGCTTGCATTCTCAGCCTTAGAGAGGCAGAGGCAAGAGGATGCCAGTCTCATCGGCTAGCAGTCTAGCCATTCAGTGAATTGCATGCCAGTTAGAAAGCCTGTATTGGGGAAAAAGCAGACTGCCTGGAGCCTGAAACATGAGATTGCCTCACACATAAAAGGATACATGTCCAACCCCATACATATTCAACAAAAAGAATAAATGAATGAATGAAAAGAGAGCATTAGAATACAGTCCATGAGTCAGGGACAAATGCCTGGCACGGAGTAAGTGTGGGGTCACTGAGGGTGATGACAGTGACGGGGTCCGTACATCAGTGCTGGCCCACAGCACACACTCCATCCTTCAATAGTATCAGTAGGTGCTCCTTGTTTAGGACCCTTGACTGCACAATCAGAGCCTTCCAGGGGCTGTCTGCCTTGCACCCCCACCTGACGTTCCCCTGCACATCCTTTTCCCAGTGTGATCACCCCTTTCCTCCCTCCCTCTCTTGCCCAAGCAGGTAGAGTTGGGGCTGCGGAGCAAACCCCTTAATGGTACAGGAGGGGACAGTGTATGCATTTCAATAAGCAGAGGATGCCAGGGGAAGGACAGAGGTTTGTATGTGACATCAGCTCTGGGATGGAGCTGGCAGGTAAGCTGAACAGAGCTGGCTGCAGCTGCTCCAGCTGTGCCCCTCTTCCACACACACCAGGAAGTCTGCTGCAGTGGGAGGGGCCCCTCAGGAACACAGGCTAGCGTTACTCACCCCAGAGGCCCTGAAGAATCTGCTGTTTTTATAGAGGGAACCTAGAGACTGCAGTGGCTGGGGGATGGGAGGGAGGGAGGGAGG
>NC_022009.1:40696697-40702255 GCF_000317375.1 Microtus ochrogaster | reverse complement strand
GTGGCTGGGGGATGGGAGGGAGGGAGGGAGGGATGGGTAGGAGGGTGAGATGTGTGTGAGGTATGGAAGTATGGGCTGTGGGGGCGTGGGAGGGTGGGGTGGGGGGCATGGAGGGGGAACAAAGGCTAATGACAATAGAGACTTAGCTTCCACCTGGACACCAGGACACACACAGAGGTTAAAATGGGCTCTGCTGGCTCCTATGGAGCCTGGGGAGTGTCCTTCCTACTCTGGCCTTGGTTGGAGGCCTCTTCATCTATTACAGTGGGGCTCTGACAAACCTCACACACAGAAGGGCAGCGGCGTCTTTACTGGAAGAGCGCAGCCACTTGGAATGCTCATTTCTATCTCTTTAGAATAAGAGACTTAAGAAAACCGGAGTCTGTCCGCTGGGGAGTCTAAAAGCAAGCAGAGGAATCCTAAGCGTGGCTTTCTGGGAGCAGGGGAAAGACCAACCACACAGGCCTGGGGTAGGGGAGGAGGCACAGCAGAGAGGAAGGTAAAATGGTTTTGGGTTACCATGGAAACGAAAGCTGATAGAAAAGGGACAAAGAAGATGCCAAGGGTGGCATTTTTTCCCCTTCATTTTTTAGGCTGGTTATCTTGCTGGAAGGAGAAAGAAAGTGGAAAGGCAAGGTTACACAGGGAGGTTTGGGGAGTGAAGTCCACCTTTAAAGCTCTCAGGAAACGACCCCTCTTTAAGCAAACTGGCCGACCCTGCTGTGGGGCTACCAGGCTGAGGTGAATTCCACCACCACAGCAGCAGGTCACCGCCCAGCTCTCTATGTGCTCCAGTTAATCTTACACACAGTTGCTATCTAAAGAGGGGGGTCAGGCTCATTTTACAGATGGCGACACAGACCCGCACAAGTGAGTACCTGCATTCAAAGGCTGCGCTGTGACAGCTAGCACGGATGACTCCAGGGCCTGGGCACGAAACCCTCTGCTAGTTAGGCAGAGGGAAGAGTGGCATGGATGGGAGGGAAGCCCCTGGACCTGTGCTATGGGCACATGATGGTTTCATGGGCTGGGATGAGGGTAACGTCCTCACCTTTAGATACCACTGTTTCCTGTGTGGAGATTGGAGATGAGAGACACATGGGGAGCCCAATGTACAGGGTTTCTGTTTGTCCGGTGCTGGGTACTCTGGGACTGTGCCTCAGTTTCCTCCGCTGGGAATGTCAATGACTGTGAGGCCTTTTCACTAGGTCGTAGCAACAACTGGACAGACTATTGTAGCCTCTGCCCATGAGGCCGAGGCTGACCCACAGAACACACACACGAGCATTAGCCCATTCCAGGAAGAAAGGGCGGCTGAGAGGAGGGAGAGTGCTGGGCCTTGTGCAAACCTAGAATGGTAGTGGCCTGAGCCAGGCTCCAAGTCCGAGAATGGGCGAGGTTTCACACTCTACAGAGGAGTGTTGACCCCTCACCAAAAAGTCTAGACTCTCACCCATTGTAAGTACAGCTTCCGGCTACGGACCCACCAAGAGTTCACAGAACATGAGATGTCCCACTAGCTCTGGGAGCTTCTAGCTATGGTGTGTGTGTGTGTGTACTCATGTGTGTGTGCAAGTGCGTATGTAATTGTGTATGCATATATGTTTGTGTCTGTGTACAAGTGCACATTTGCATCTGTATCAACTTATATACATGTGTGTGTTTGCTTATATGTGTATGTGTGTATATTTATATAAGTGTGTGTGCATATATATGTGCATGGTTAATTGCGATCACAGACCCCACGAATACCTTCGGTGGAGATTCAGATGCCCACTTCCCTTGAGCTAAGATTATTTTCACTAAAACTTACCATGATTCATTATTGATATCATTGCCAGTCTGCTGAACTCGTTTAAATGGGCTGCTACTAGGATCGTAGGCAAGCAGAGACTCCCTGGGAGGTTAGTCTAGAGGAAACTGGAGTATTCTAGAAAGCATGTCTGAAGAGAGGGCCACCCTCGAAGGGTAGGCACTCAGAAATAGAGGGTGCCCAGGTGACAAAAGGATGCTGAAACAAAGAGGAAATGATATTTACTGCTCACCTACAGACCCTAGCACTCACCTAAGGGCTTCCAAAGACTCTTACATGCCAATTCTTTGTGATTGGTATTTTAATCTCCAGTTTGCAAGATGGAGAAACTGAGGCCCAGCAAGGGAGACAGAAGGTGGTCTGTGGCCAGTCAGGTCACGTGGTAGATGTTATAGCATCTTGAAGATTATGCTGCCCTCCTGGATTGGGATCAGAGGCGTTAGCCTTTGTGACAGTTCCTGACAGGGCAGGGGTTGGGGTTTCCTGACCCACAAGCTACTGTGTCTGTGGGGAAGCATCTCCCAGGCAAGAGGACCTGAAGAAGCCCCTCACCTCCCGAGGAGCCGGGGTGGAGGACACCCAGTGTGTGGGAGATGAGTGAAGTAGTTGCAGCTGGTCCTCCAGGCCGTCCCGCCCTCTCGTGGGGGTGGATGCATCAGTGAGCAGCTGGCTGCCACAGGTTGGCAGCAGGTCTTCGGGGAGGGTCGGTATTATTAGAAGGTGTTGGCGTGGTGCTGCGTTGGCAGGTTGGGAAACATCATGTGCGTGTTTACTGAAGCCAGAGCATCTGATTCCTTGGTGAAGCTACTTTTTCTGGTGACTCCGGCAGAAGGGAACAATAGCAAACGGGGCAAGTCACTATAGAAACCAGATGTACTCGGAGCTGGCAGGTGGGGCAGCACCATTCTAAGGAGGAGGCAGAATGGTGCTTAGACACCATCTGGTCCAAGTTACCGCTTTAAAAGTATGGAGACTTAGTCCCAAGGCACTTGCATCACACTCTGAAGGTCATTAAGCCAGTTGGTGAACAAAAAAAAAATAATAACTATGTTCATCCTCCCTGCTCTGAACCGAGGCAGGCCAGTCTGGGCATCAGATGACCGAGACTGGCTCTCAAGTATTGAGGGTACTTACAGTCAATCACCGTAGCTAAGAAGTACTTAGACCCGGCTGGTAAGAAATGGGGTCAGGATGTGAACCTTGGTTTTCAGAGATCTCAAGTGACCCAATCATTTACTATCTAAATTGGCTCACAAGCACCCACAGGTAAGACATAGTATCACAACAATTTACCTAATGAAAATGGTCCCTCACAGGCATGCCCAGAGTCGAAGTCACCCAGATATCAAGGTGACATTTATTGTAGATCAACACAGATACCAACATTCATGAGTGTTTGGGTGGAACTCTGCCTGGAGGGGCGCCCCCTCTCTTCAAACCCTGCCCAGTTTCAGAGAGCCCTCAAAACAGCAGCTCCTCCCCCACCCCCAGATGCTCAAGACCACACCTACAGGGTATTTAAATGACCTCGTACAGAAAGGTCATGTGGTTTTCTGGTTCCTTCTCCCTGCCTTCTCTCTAGAGGCCGGGAGACCATCCGGGAGCATTTTACTCATTAAACCTGGACTTTTAATTCGGCCTGATCTGATTTATAGCATCGACGGAAAGATTTAATATTGGGGTACAGAAATCTTTCAAAGAGTATAAAGGATCTCTTGCATTCTCAAGGTATCTCTTAGAAATGGTGACACATCTTCTAGAAGCTCCCCAAAAGGTTTTTCCTCCTGTCTTATTAACTGCTCAGCTGTGCAGAGTGTCCTTTCTGCAATCAGCCATGGACGGGAACTAGTTTTACCATGGTGACACACATCAATCAAGATGGATGCTTTGTCGCTGGGCAGACTGCACCTCCTGCTGTCCAGGACTCTCAGAGCCTGAGCAGCACAGGGACGGACACTTGCAGAGGATGGGGAGGCTGTTTGGTCAGAGCAGCTGCTTGTGGTTGCCCCTGGACTCTCACTTAGCCTTCCCCATCACACACACACACACACACACACACACACACACACTCCCTGTGCTATGCAGGTAGGCATTGCTATGCCAGTCTATTGTCCTTGAAGTTCAGAGAGCCGAGAAGCATCTGGTGACAGTCTCCTGGAGAGTTCCTGGGTAGACTGGGATCAGAATCCAGTTGCTTCCCTGCCGGGGACTCCTAGGATTCCCGAAGAAAAGCGGTCTGCCAAATAGTACACAGAGCTTTCTCGAAGGCAGGAGAAATTCAGCATCGCAATCGCTGGTTAATTGCAGGAAGAGGTAGGAAATATATTCCCTGGCTAGGTTTAACTTTGTGTTTTAATAAACAGTTTAGAAGAAAGAAAAATGGCTTCCTGTTGGCTGCTGAGAAGCCCCCTCTGGGCTGCTGAAATATTTAACCTGCTGTAATTGCTGGCCATCCCTCAGGCTCAGGCAGACTGCTGCGAGGGGAGGAGATTTGAGCAGTGAGTCAAGTCAGCCTTTGCAGGGAGAGCCTTCTGCCTGAGGGGAACCATGACTGCTAACAGTCTCCTGGGCAAGATCATGGGGGATTCACTTCGGGGTGGAATTAATTTCTTTTAGACTGAACAGTCTCAGCTGCCTCTTCCGGAAGGGCACGTGTGTGTGTGTGTGTGTGTGTGTGTGTGTGTGTGTGTGTGTGCACATGGGGGGGTGCTCTTTTCTTTCTGTTTAGCTGCTTCCCACAGGTTTGTGGCCTTGTCTGGTAAGTTCCTTTGGGCAGGAAGGCAGCTTTGCTGCTAAATCAGATGAATTCCGTTTGTTTTAACTCTCATGTACTGGAAAGATAAACATCGTGCCTATTTCTGTGCCAGAACTGGGATACCAGAGGCCTGGGAGGTCCTGCCAGTGGTCCTCTGTCAGGAGAGAGAGGAATGGGCACGACCAGATGAGCAGAAGCGGCAGCAGCAGCAGCAGCAGCAGGAGGAGGAGGAGGAGGAGGAGGAGGAGGAGGAGGAGGAGGATATGTGCACATCATTCCTAACTGCGAAACTCTCAGTGGGATGACTTGAGCATCTAAACTTTGGAGACCACGCCCTTTGCATGGCAGTTTCTCTGGAGGGAAATGGTCACAGGAGGGCCAGTTGGAGAAAGCCAGCCCAGGGTGTACATGTTTGGTAGCAGCAGCATCTGAGGAGGACTGGGGGTTGGGAAAAATCCTTACTCAATTCGTTAGTTGTTGGATATCAATAGACCCCGAAATGGGTCTTTGGGTGGCTCCTTGTTCCTTTAGGTTATAAGAAGTACAGAAGAATGCTACAGTTTATCAGAACATGGCAATGTCTCCTCACTACCCTGTGCTCACACAGGAAGGGTACAAGTCACAGTCACCAAGCCAAGGATGTGGAAATGAGGCTCAGAAGTGGTGTGACAGTCAGTCTGGGTTGTTGGGGTGGGTGTCTTAAAATCACCATGGAAACAACCCTCTGTGCTCGCCTGTGAGGGATTTTCTCCATGACATAATTGATGTGGAAGACTGACTCCCAAAAAGGGAGAGCCGTGCTAAGGGGTAGAGTCCTGGGCTGAAGAAAAAGAAGAAATCGAGCTGAGCCTCAGTGTTCATCTCTCTCTAATCCTGAGAAGCCATGTGCTCCTGCCGCCATGTTTTCCCTGCCATAGTGGACTGTGCCCGTGAACTGTGAACACACAGAAAGTCTTCTTCTTTCAGTTACTTTTGATTGTTTCTGATGCA
>NC_022009.1:40688426-40696582 GCF_000317375.1 Microtus ochrogaster | reverse complement strand
TGCATGTGTCCATGTGTGAAGGTCAGGTGACAGTGACAGGTGTTCTTTCCACATATGTCACATATCATGGCAGATATCACTCTCCACATGTTTATTCTCTTGAGAAATGGTCTCTCACTAAATGGGGGGGGGAGGCTAGTGGCCAGTAAGTTCTAGATGTCCTCCTGTTTCCAGTCCTTCCCACAATTCTGGGGTTCCAGGTGCATGACCACACCTTACTTTTGATGTAGGTTATGGGGATTTAAATTCGGGTCCCCACGCCTGTACAGAAGGCTCTCCCACCCACTAAGCCGTCTGTCTCCCCAGATCTTAAGTGGCTTACATTCGTTAGTGATGGTTTTCACGGCAGCAAGACAGGCAGCTGATACAGTTGGGAACTAATGCAGTGCGTACCACACGGCACAAAACTAGCGAAGTCAACCCAATAAGCAGGAATGAAAAGGAGACTTTGAATAGGGAGTGTTAGATAGCGGCCAGGTTGACCATTCTAGACCAGAGGGATGGGGCGGTGCTGTCCCTACACTTCCTTCCTGGATACCCAGCAGTTAGTATCTAGAGCTTTCCTGTGTGATTCTGTTTCCTTTGGAGACAGTGGTATTTTCTGTCAGAAGGTCACTGTAGCTAAAAGCTTTTAAACCGGGTAGTACACAGAACCTGGACTAGGAAGGGATGAGGGAACCCCCTTGTTTTCTTGAATGGTGACAGCCTCCATCCAAAAATGTTCAAGTAACAACAATCAGGATGCAGGCAGGTTTAAGTCAAAATTGGCTGCGCATTGTCTCTGCACCTGGCTTGTGAAGCAAAGATAAAGGACAAGCCACTCTGTAGTTTAACTAATCAGGATGGAATAGGTAAGGGGAAGGATGATAGCCGGCACAGGGCCATTCGAGTTAGTCACAGTTGCTACCCACTGTCTGAGGTTTTAGCAATAGTACATAGGGAATGCCTGACCGCATGATGCTCAACAGCTGTGCAGGAAGGTCCACACTACTGAGCAAGAGATGACGTTCATCAGTTACTCGCTCTGTGCCTCTCCTACCTAGCAAATAGAACTTGGAGCAGCACGTAGCTACCGTGGAGTATTTACCATCAAGCCAGTGATAATTAATTGGATAATCTCAACAGTAGGGGGCAGGTAAATTGTGCCTCTGTTTAAGGATCAGGAAGCCTTGCGAATAGGCGGACCTTACCTTACCTTACCGACACAGCTGTGGGAGACATCAAGCACCCTGCCCTGACACCGTATGTCCCACCTTCATAGCGCTCTGTCCCTGACTGTTTCATATCGTCCTTTGCTGCGATGCTGCTGATAGGGCCTTTCATTATGAGTCTCACTGCGAGGCTTCCTGTTAGAGTGATGGGGTTTTCATAGCTTAGAACTGGGCCTTCCCAGTGTTGCCTTCTTGCCATACTTCCACTGTGGGAGAAACCGGGGTGGGGCACAATGGTAGAGAGTCCTACAGGAAGTTCCCTTCCGCCACTGTCGGGTACGTGTGTGGTTAACAGACATGGACGCAGATCTTACACTAGCGAGACTAAAATCTACAGAGGGGCTTATTTATTAGCGTGTGACACTTCCTGTATGGGATTTTATTTAATAAACTTTTAATGAGTAAACTATGATTTTAATTTAATATCTAAATCACACCCAGTGATACTGGGGGAGTGACTGTCCTCACTTTGCTCACAGAGACTAAATTTCAGGGGTGAAGAAACCTGGTTTTTGTCACACAGGGAAGTTAAGGCTAAGTGTAACCTCCTGGTCACAAATGCCTTGCCTGTTGAGCTAGGTCATACTGCTTCAAGTTGCTCTGGGAAGATACTTGTAGCTTTTAGTTTGTTTGTTTTTACCAAAGCCACCCCTAGATGAGCATGCCTTTATCTGTTGGAGCCAAAGAGATGGTATTGCTGCCTTTTCTCGAGCCCTGATCTGGCCACTGTGGCTGCTCCCCTGAATGTGTCTTCACAGACACGGCCTTCCATGAGAATGGACTATGTGTTTATTCTCATC
This sequence comes from Microtus ochrogaster, assembly GCF_000317375.1. NCBI lineage: Eukaryota > Metazoa > Chordata > Mammalia > Rodentia > Cricetidae > Microtus > Microtus ochrogaster. The sequence continues at coordinate 40,694,571 of NC_022009.1, read as the reverse complement.
TCTGATGTAGCCCTGGCCAGGTGACAGCACACAGAATATACTAGACAGGGAAGCATTTGCTGAATGGATAGATTAATGATTGGATGAGCAAATGAATTGCCACCATTGGCTCTTTCTCAGAACCTTGGCTTCCAGCCTCTTCCCATCTTCTTCCTGTTTCCCGAGCACCAGAAATCTTGCCTGTGTTTCTGGTATTCTGACATAGAAAAGACACATGGATAGAAGAGGATTACTGGTGATGCATGGCTCTGTCTTTACCAAGTCTGTGGGGGAGGTTGGAGAACAGTCTTCCTTGTGGCTATGGGCAAGTCTGTGGGGCATTTTATTGACTGATGATTGATGTGAAAGGGTCCAGCCCTCCGTGGGCAGTGCCACTCCCTAGGTAGGTAGCTCTGGGGTGGTATAGGAAAGCAGGCTGAGCAGGGCTTGAAGAGCAGACTAATAAGCAGCATTCCTCTGTGGTCTCCACTTCAGTCCCTTCTGACTTTCCTCAGTGACGGACTGCCAGTAATAAAAGGAAATAAATTCTTTCCTCACCAGGTTGCTTTTGGGTAGCGTTATCATCACAGCAATAGAAAGCAGTCTAAGACATGGGCTTCCCACTGGTAGGAGTTAGAGGTTCAGTGTGTCTGTCACTGCAGACCACGTGATCCAGCCTGTCAGAGCATGAGCAGAGGGGGTGGCCCAGACAGTGACCCAAGAGGCGAGCAGGAGCCACTGGGCACGGTGAGGAGTAAGACCAGCTTCAGAGCCTATCTCAGAACCAGAACCTTTTTCTCGGTGCAAAGAGCCAGGCTGATGGAGTCTCGGGTGCAGCCGAATATCCCTGGGGATTTCCTCTGGGCCCTTCAAGCACTCAGTGAGTTTTCACTCTTCCCATTAATATTTGATTTCCAACAAAAGAGTAGGTTTTAAGAGGATCTCAACAGAGAAGGGAGCCAGTGTGAGCCCAGATCTGCAGCCTCTTGGTGAGCCTGGTTTATCTTTAACAATTAAATATATTAGGGGGCTGGCAAGGGCAGAAAGCCATGAAAGTCTGTGTCTTGGCATGTACACCTGTCCCCCTCTCTCCCTGGCCCCGTCTCTACTGCCTACATCTTCCACCCAGAATCCCATGACTAATTCCTACCTGTTATCAAGGAGACCCTTTTCCATCTTGTCCTAGGTACAGCGAGGCACTTGGGTAATAATTGGCTACTTCCGAATCTGTCTCCCCAGCTCCGCCACACCTGAGCTTCTCATGGTGAGCCGGTATGCGGCAGACTTCTCTCAAATCTCCAGCTACACGTGGTGCTTGGGCCAGAGTGGCTGCTTCCCACGTGGTGGATGGATGAATAAGTGAATCAATGGGCGCTGTGATCTCAGCAGAGGGCTAATGCTGGGGAGGTCTGCGGAAATTCGAGGGAAACTGGTGTCTGTTTCTGTGGGTACAGCAGCGGGGGGCATCAACAAGAATTCTGAAGACGGCAAAATGTGGCACAAGAGGCAAATTCATGTGTACTCTGCTGAGGCTCCTGAAACAAACAAGGGAGCGATTAATACAAGTAGTCCTCAGAGTTCTGAAAGCCAGGAAGCTGGGCTTCAGCCACTGGTGAATTCAGTCTGGTGAGGGCCCCTTCTGCTGCAATGGTGACTTCCTCAAACGTCTTCACGTGGCAGAAGAGACCAGTTCTGCCGCCTTTCACCAGGAAACTGATCCCATTCCCTGGCTGTTTCACCTGAATAGAGACCCTCAGATGCCAAGGGCTCCGCATACTCATGCAGAGGGCTCTCAGGCAGACTACACAGCGCTGGTCAACATGCTTCCCACAAGGCTTTCTTCTCTTGCCAGTCTCACTATGGGGCCTTTTAGCTCTTCTGGAGCCCTGGATGAGCATGCTTCCATGAGCCGGGTTATTTCTGTTTCTGTAAATCTTGCCCACTTTAGTTGGCCGGGTTATTTCTGTTTCTGTAAATCTTGCCCACTTTAGTTGGCATTGTGATCCAAGACCACAGGTCAAATCAGTGCCACTCTCAGGGTGTTCTCTCAGGGCTCCCCTTTCCAACTGAGCAGAGCACTAATCACTAATGCCCAGGATTGCTTCCTGTGCCTCCTGTGCTCCTCACTCGGGCTTGCTTTCTTCACCCACCAGATACTCTGCGGACCTCTCTGTTCTCTTTGCCATTGTGCTTATCCCTTTTCTGTGTCAGGGCAGGCTACCCTTCATCTCTTCTTCACACGACGTCACAAATCAGTTCTACAATGCTCGGAACTAAAAGTAATCTTTCCTTCTCAGATTCCTAAAAGAGGTATTGATGTACGCCCTGGAACATTTGCACCAAGGGAATTGGAAAACGCTGTAGAGTCTCTCTCAGGTTTTAAAATTAGTCCACATGGTCCTCTCTATGAACCATCATCATGACCATCACCAGCACAACCACCATCATCAGTACCACTGCCATCCCCATCATTACTATATCATCACTGTCACTATCACCACCATGACCAATATCAACACAACTACTACCACTACCACTACCATCACCTCTGTCACCAGCATCACCACTATGACTATCACCATCACCATCACTATGATGAATACCATCACCATCAAGATCATCACCCACCACAGACACTGCCATCACTGCCACAACAACTGCCATCACCACTGTGACACCACGGCCATCACTATGTATGACTCCTGCTGTCACCACCAGCATCACTACCACCATCACCACCATCCAAACCACAAAGCATCTTCTCTGCCTTCCCTGGGAAGAACAAAAGGCACTGTTGGATGCCAGGGTGATGCAGATAAGCAAACAGTGCAGGTGGTGAGATTTAACCCACTGCACATCCAATTACTATCTCACGCATTTTGAGCATAAACTTTACTCAATGAAATAAAGTTCAACCGGGAAGGAAGTGGTGTCAAGCCTATTCGTGAACCCTTAGCAGAGAACTGTGGATGCCTTCAGACCTGTTGTACAACTGGGCTTCTGCCTCTTCTTCCACCAAAGGCTGCTGACTTGTGAGGAAAAAAGAGTGATTTATGTCTGGTGGCAGCTGCTCTCCATAGGGCACAGTTTCAAATGAACCCGATTCAGTAAGGGCTTACTGTGCACCTTCTGTGTGACAGCTCCAGCCCGAGCAATGAGGACACGAGCGGGACCTTTGGTAGATGTGTCACGGAGAGGCTGAGTAAGGCCCATAGGTCTCCTGCTCATAAGAAGTAAAGATCCTATTTGGATGTAGAGAGCTGAACTCTGGCGTCCAGCTCTTATTCAGAGCCATGTAATCTCTTGTTAAGTTGCGGCCCCTGCCTCCTGCTCCTGGCTTTCTCCCAGATGCCCTTCCCAAGTGCTCTCCCCAGCTCCCTCCTCACTGTATCTGGCAGGTTACACAGTCCCATGGGGCAGACTGTGCTTCATTTGGAATCACGGCTCATGGGCAGACATTTGGAGGAGTTTATACAAATCTAGGTTTGGGAACAGAAATGCTTATTTATAACCAGACAGCCTACATGGCAGCCTTACAAGGCCCATAAAAACTCTCCATTTGGACAAGATTCCCGGGGCAGAAAATCCAGTGGCCGGCTGTTGGCAAGAAAAATCAACAACAGCCTACCTGGCAGGCGAGAGGGCCATTCTTCCAAGGGAGATCAGGACGATGTGTTGTGCCCTTCTTCCAATTAGCTGGTGACTGTGTCCTCTGCACAGTTGACTGTACCAGAAGCAGCACCAGGAGTTGAGGTCTACAGCTTCCTGCATGCAGAGGCATTAGTGAAGCAAGTGTCCTCATGGGGATGGACCTCTAGATTGAAGTCCTTTCCTGAGTTCGGCTTCCTAACCAAAAAATGCCAGGGATGGGCTGGGGGATGTCAAAGAGGTCCCCACCATAGTGGCCTGTTAGTTCACAGATTCATGCATCGTGAGTGGTAGGGATGCTGGCGTTAAATCCGTTGTGTCAGGTGATGCTGAAGTGTCTGAGATCCTTTTTTTGGTATCTGCCTTAAAGGATATTGAGTTAGGAACACATTCATTTGCCCTGAGTTTTGTGAAACACATTTATGTCATTCACAGTTACCTTCACAGAGAGTTTAGCTCTTTCAAGCAGGAAAAGCTACCAGGAATATTGAATCGCATTTAACTGAGTTAATCACATTATGGACTGAAAGCCCAAAGGCAGAGATGGATTGTGTGTGTGTGTGTGTGTGTGTGTGTGTGTGTGTGTGATATGTATGTGCTTGTGTGATGTGTGCACATGTGTGTGTTGAGATCACTGGTTGCGATCTGGTATATTTCATATTGCTTTCCACCTTTTTTTTTTTTTTTTTTTTTTTAGGTTTTTCGAGACAGGGTTTCTCTGTGGTTTTGGAGCCTGTCCTGGAACTAGCTCTTGTAGACCAGGCTGGTCTCGAACTCACAGAGATCCGCCTGCCTCTGCCTCCCAAGTGCTGGGATTAAAGGCGTGCGCCACCACCGCCCGGCCCACCTTTTTGTTTTGAGACAGGGTTTCTCACTGAACCTGGAACCACCAAGTCAGCTAGATCAGTTGGCCAGTGATCTCCAAGGGTCCTCCTGTCTCCATCTTTATTGATGATGGGGTTACATGTGTGTTGCCATATATGGCTTTTCCATGAGTGCTGGGAATCCAAAATTCAGGTTCTTATGTTTGTGCGGCTTTGTGTATTCCATTGAGGCATTTTTCCAACCACCAAAGACGTGTTCTTTGTATGAACTTTGTGACACCCAGAGCCTAAAGAACACACTAACGGGAAGAAAGCAAGTCTGAGATGTGGAAGAATGAATTTGCCCTCAGAAGGTCCCAGCTCATCTAACCCAGAGTTTCATGTTTGGACAGCTTTAAACATGCATGAGAGCTCGAATTGTTCTTTGTGATGACAGCGTGCACAGGGAAGACACGCAAGATGTGTTATGAAATTTTAAGCCTTGATCTCTCGGTAACAGCAGACATTCTAAAGGGATTTTGAAGTCACAAACACGAGTAAGTGTCTTTATTTAAGTGAGTGTGCCGTTGGCATTTCCCTGACCATAAAAGGTGCCTGCAGCCGATCGTTCGATGTTTGTATGCCTTTCTTTGTTCATGGTTTTTGCTTATGAAAAAAACTGGGTCATATTATTTTTATGACTGAGTTGTGTGTGAGCTTTATGTATTCTGATTACAGGTCCTCTGTTAGATTACTGTATTGCATTTTTTTTCGGCTCATGTCTTGATTATTTCGATTTCTAATGGTGGTTTTGTAAAAGAGTCCCTTCTTCTCTCTCCCTTCTTTCCCTCCCCTCCATTTTCCTCTTCTTCCCCTTCTGCTTTTTTCCCTTCCTCCTCCCTCTCTTGCTCCTTTTCTTTCTCCTCCCCTCCCTCTTCCTCTCCTTTCACGTCCTCCCCTTCTTTTCTTCTTCCTTCTTAGTTCTGAGAATCAAATCCAGGGCCTCCCATGTGCCAGGCAACTGCTCTTCCTCTGAGCTGCATCCCCCGCCTTAGTGAAGAGAAGTTCTGAGTTTAGTGACGTCTAGATTATCACCTGATGTTTTTCAGGGATCATTTTCTTATATAGGAAATCTTTTCCTACCCCCAGGTTGGGTGGCTGCTTCCTTGTGTTTCCTTTTAGATTTGCCTTTGACATGGTGTTTGTAGTAATTCTGTACCTGGTGAGAGGAAGGGGACCAGGTTCACACACACGCGAGCATTCATTTTCTTCAGTTGCTTCCACATTGTTGAAAAGATTCTCATTTTACCACCAAATTGCACTGGGATCTTCATTTTAAAAAAATCAATTGTTCTATTAGTTATGAGTTTATTTTTGGATGTTCCTATTCTATTTCATTGATCTCTTTCTCTTTCCATCAAGCCCGAAACACCTTGTTCGTTGTTACTTTAAAGTGAGCCGTGAAATTAAGAGGCGTGGATCCCAAGGCTTTGCTCTTTTTTAACTGTGCTTGGCTGTTCTGGAATTCCCACTTAAATTTCGGAATTATCTTGTCAATTTCAACCCAAAAAGGCAGCTGAGGTTTGAAAGGGATTTTACTGCATCTTCACGGTAGCCAGTCCTTTCCTCTGAAGACCTGAATGTTCTCTCTGGCCTGGCTCCTTCAGAATATTTCTTAACAGAACTCTGCCATTTTCATTCACAGGACTGACTTA
>NC_022009.1:40684440-40688241 GCF_000317375.1 Microtus ochrogaster | reverse complement strand
GCCACCACCGCCCGGCTAGTCAAGTCATAATTTGACATTGGCATTTGGCTTATAGTTTTGGGAGGGAAAGGATTTAAATTTTTGTCATGAAGAAAATGTTTGAATATACTTTCTCCTGTAGATATGACTTGGGTGTCTAAACTGTCCAATTATGAAGAAGTTGGATATGATTTTAGAAACTCTGAGTGACTGTCCAACTTTTTCAACCACTTTTCTGCACATCTGGGCTGTCTTTGCTTTCCCTCTTAGTCTGTTAATGTGGCAGACGACAGCAACCCTTTTTCAATTGTTAAATTAACCTTGCATTTCTGAGAGAGACCCCATTTTGTCATAATATATTATATTGAAGATTGTGATTTGCTAATTTTAAAGTGATTTTTGTATCTATGCCTATGATAGCCATTGGTGCACTTGGGGGAAAAGGTCACTGTTTGACTTTTGTTTCAGGGTAATATTGGCCTAGTGTGATTAATTGATAATTATTCCCAATTACTTCACTATCTGTGGCCTTTAATGCTCTGTTGGTGCTATTTCTACTGCACCCAGAGACCCAGAGTGAGTTCTTCTGGTGGCTGCCGCTCCATCTCTGTCTTTTCTTGCACACGTGACTGGCAAGGACATTGAGATGGCTCAGTGGGTAGCCGTGTTTTACAAGCCTGATGGCCTGAGTTTGATCTGCAGAACCCAAAAGGTAGAAGGAGAAAACCAGCTCCCACAAGCTGTCTTCTGACCTCCACACAGATGCTTTGTGTGTGTGTGTGTGTGTGTGTGTGTGCGTGCGCGTATGTACACATGCGCGCGCACAAGCATAGATAAATAATCAAATAGATAAATGTGTAATGATTTGTTAAGACACCAGGCAGTAGGGCCCTGAACCCTGCCGTGGAGCTCGGGAAGTATGTCTCCATCTTCTCTGCCCTCCTCACAGAGTTGTTTCTGAAGTTCACTGGGAACAAGGAAGTGAGTGAGGCGCAGAGAAGGGTAAATCTCTACCGAGGTTTCATTTCCCACCCTGCCGTGTGATTCAGGATCCCCACACCTCTGCCTTCCCCATAACTCTTTCTTTCGCCATTTGTTTCCTTAGTCAGTAGGAGACAGCACAAACTAAGTCTCTGCTGGAGAGAGCTCACTACTCAGCATCCAACATGGAGCTACTCCCGTTGTCTTCACATGTGGGGTTTTCAATCCAGTGACCTGGACACCAGCCCTGGTTCCACTTTGACAGGAGAAAGATTTTGCCACAATAATGAATCTGAATTTAGTATCTTTCCTTAGTATGAACCAAGCTGATATATCTCTATATCATCAATCTTTAATCACTTCGTTAATGGCTAGTTAAAGCATACATTTCTAGCTTCCAAATGCTTTTATAGTGAGATCTAATTCATATGACATTGAGGAAATGAAGGTTCAGAAGCCTTGAGGATTTGGTACAAGGTCAAGAGCCAATAAATGTTTTAGCCAGAACTTAAATTCAGATTTTTTTTCCATATTTTATTCCTGTTTCTCGGTGGCTTTTTTGGTATTCAGAAAAAAAGAGGGACTGTCTTGGGTGAGGAGGACTAAATGGGCTCTCCATACCCATTTACTGCTTAGACATCCACAGCTCATAGAATTATCCACCACTTTTTCTGTAGAAAAAAGTGAAAAGGGAGAGCTTGGGTGGCTGAGCCAACATCATATCACAGGACAGTTCAATACTGAGGCAACCTCAGAACTTCAGAGCCCAAAGTCCTACTGTGGAGTCTTTAGTGTTACAAACACAGAACTGAATGCTTTAGAATCAAAGACAGAATGGGCCCGGCACGGCCAGGTGAGGACCTCAGTGATGGAAATAATGAATCTCCAGTGTGGGAAGGGAGTAGGTATAATCCCGAGAAGGATGGTGGTGGTGTTGTCATGGGAAGCCAAGAACCATGAGTGTGGATCCTCTCGGAAACAGACTGCAGAGTTAGGGCCCATCTGTGGACTGCAGAAGTCAGCAAAACCGTAAGAGTTTATTGCTGATTACTGAGCAACGGGCAGGGACCTCCAGTCATCTGCCTGATCGGAAGTCACAGGGACTACTAGGTGACTATAGATAGATCAATAGATTTCACTCATGACTAGGTCACATGGACAGTCCATCTGTGATGTCCTCGGCTTTTATGAGGTGGCCACCCCCCTTCTCAATGAGAGAGATGAAGAGCAAATGAAGAACAATTTTTAGCTCTTCCCAGAATTAGGACTGACTCAACCTTGTGCTTATACTAACTTTGATTCCTTTACCGCTAACCAAGTAGATGCTACCAAAACCCACTGGCAGTAATTATCATCATCATTATTATTACTGACCTACAACATTTAGGGCTATTCTGTCATTGCCCCTCTGTTTTCCGAATTTGGCTAGGTAGGACATAAATTAGTGTTGGTCATCAGGAGACCAGGACCAATGACAGAGGTGGATACTCAGGTGTGAGGCCAACTCTCAGGGTACCTGGGAGGTATCCTCACCTTTAATAAAAGGCTTTCTTGTTGAGATAACACTTCTTGACTCTGTTCCATTCTTTCATGGAAGTAGAGAAAAGAAGCATGCTTTTCCACAAGAGAATTTACAGAGGCTGTGTGATTCTGCTTCTTAGGGTAAAACAGCCCATCTTCTGGGAAAGCATACATGGATGTGTGTCAAATGTTTATGAACACAAAGCCTGAGCAATCTGTTTCAACCATCTGCTTTCCAGGAGAGGCAAGAATCCTTATACAACAGTTGGAGGATCTTCCAGATCACAAGGTGGTCTTTCTGGAGGACCGCCATGGCAGAAGTCCCATGCACAGTGACGTGAGGCACAGGGTATGTGAAAGGGACTTTTAGAATAGGGGTCAGGAATTTGGTTCCTCAGTTTTTCTGGTCTCTAGATGTAGCGGTACCATTACCAGCCTTGGCTTCCGAAGCAGCTGTTTGGAAAGCACTCGAAAGCCCAAGGCATTGTTTCCATGGAGAACAATGGAAGGGAGGTGAGTAGGCTTTCTTGTGCTTGACAGCAGCTAATAAAGCCGACCCTAAGCCATATCTAGGTGCTGGTTGTGCCTGGCATCTCTGTCCTGGGTTTTAGAGGCAAAGCTGTGGGAGGTATGCTGGATATGTTAGAGAGAGAGCCATATGCAAGCTTTTGAGATTGTCTGTGTTTCAGAGGATGGAAGGTGCTGGAACCAGAGTGTGGGTGCTGGCTGAGGCTGGGCTCACCTGATTCAGCCAATGGGAAGAGAAGGCTGTGTACCTTCCTCTGGGTCAAATATCCCCCCCATAAACTTCAGATCAGGTGATGGCTATGAGCCTGCCCGGTGGGTGTTATTATTTTCTACTAAACAGTCAAAGTGGACACAGGAGCTGGAGCTTTGAAAAGAATGGTCCCAGCTGTGTGTCAGTCACACAAAGGACCAAAAATTGTCCCCACTGTGTGTCATCTGCACAAAGGGCCAAAAATGGTCCCCACTGTGTGTTAGTCACACGAAGGGCAGGAATGGTTCTCACTATGTCAGTCACGCAAAGGGCAGCTTTTCTTCCAGATCAGAGTCAGGCAGAAAAATGGCCAGGAAATTATGGTGAAGATCTTAAAGGTGATTTTCCGTACTTCCTCTTCCATGAATTCCTAATCAACACCCTCAAAAGTCCCTGAGGCTTGTCCAGTTCAAACCGGTCAGAATTCTATTTAAAACAGAGTCCCGCCGGGCGATGGTGGTGCACGCCTTTAATCCCAGCACTCGGGAGGCAGAGGCAGGAGGATCTCTGTGAGTTCGAGACCAGCCTGGTCTACAGAGCTA
>NC_022009.1:40681545-40684340 GCF_000317375.1 Microtus ochrogaster | reverse complement strand
ACTCGGGAGGCAGAGGCAGGAGGATCTCTGTGAGTTCGAGACCAGCCTGGTCTACAGAGCTAGTTCCAGGACAGGCTCCAAAGCTACACCAAAAAAAAAAACAAAAAAAAAACAAACAAAAAAAAACGGAGTCCCATTCAGTCAGGCTGTGGCGGCACGTGCCTGTCACCCTGGTGCTGGGGTGGTGAAGGATCGTTCTCAGCTGCATAGCAAGTTCAAAGCCAGCCTGTGTCAAAGTAAATAAATTAAATTAAATAGATACAGCAACGGTCAAGTTTTATTAAATAAAATGACTACACAAACGCTCACAAGGAAGTCGGCGACACCAGTGGGTTTTTCCCCATCGCACCTTTATTGTCTGCTCAGTTCACTGATCAGAATTACAGATTTCCCAGAATCACACGGCCTGTAGGTGGCGCTCTTTCCTGGTTGCCTCTCACATCTCTACCCAGCCTCTTGCCCCTTTCTGTATTTGTGTCATAATCTACCAGGGTCCAAAGGGTTCTCAGGTTGTTTCCTGTTATGGGGGTGGGGAAGGGAGGTGTGCAAAGCTGGCTCTCTGCAAATCAATAGGCTTTCCATGCTCACCCTGGCTGGGATAAGGAACTGGACAGGCTGTGACTCCACTGTATGCCAGGTAATCTTGGGGAAGATTCCTGGTCTGAGCTCTCCTTCCTTCTTCTACAACACAGGTGAGACTCTCCTTTACCTGGGCTACTAAGAGGGCCCAGTGATTTGTGTACAATGTGTCTTTCCTTCGGGTGGGGAAGGAGACGTCTCTGGCCAGAGCCAGGTGCTCACGGGAATTTGATTTATAAAAGAGACTGGTCCCTTAGTGGAGCCTGAGAAGTGACTCCGCCGTGGTGCCGTTTACGGAAGGGGGCAGGCAGAGACCCCATCAGTGTCATCTGAATCCAACCCGGCAGGCTGCTGCCATTTCTGCCAGTGGCGGAATGAACACTGACCCTGTCCTTAAGGCGTCCACGGCAGCCAGGCTGGGGCTATGTTAGGGAGCCAGGGAGCAGGGCAAGTCTGTATTTATTCAACCCACCCCTTAGAGAGGAAATAGCTTCACGTGGGTGGGAACCGGCTTTAAAATGTGCAAGGGGTCCTTTACAGAGATCATTGAGCCCCTTCCAACAACCTTGACGGGCCACTTGTCACAGTGGCGTCTTTACAGCAGGAGCTGACTGCGCATGGGCTCCCCCAGTGGGAAGGCCTCACATCATTCAAATCCCTCCAAACTTCTGAAAAGACCTGGCCCCGCCCAGGCATCTCATCAAAGAAGGGGCGGCACGCTGAACTTTGAGCTTACCCCGTTTTCATCTCTCACGGTCACAAAAAAAATCAAAATCTGAGAAACAAATGGTTTGCAGGGGTGAATGAGCGACACTGCCAGTGAGCCGCTGACTGCTCCATCCCACGGGTGACCTGCAGGCAGGGCCACACTCCTCTTCCTCAGTGGCAGTCCTTTGATCTGTCACTCAGCCCTTGTGCATGCATAATTCTCATTGAAGACAGGGTGCGCTTAAGATCTGCATGCCCACAATCGGTTTAGATCTCTGACAGAACAACATAAAACCTAAAACCACTTGACAATCTTGAAACATGCACCAGCCAAGACCATGGCTGGTATTACAGGAAAAAAAATGTCCTCTGGATGAAAGAGGAGGAGAGGAGAATAGGAGAGAAGAGGGGAGGAGAGAAGAGACGAAGGCAGGGGAAGGGAGGAGAGGAGAGAGAGAAGGGAGAGGAGGGAGTGGGCAGGAGTCAGGAACGAGAGAAGAGAGAATGGAGAGGCAGAGATGGGGAGGAGGAGAGCATGAGAGCAAAAGAGACGAACTGGATGAGACACCTGGATGGCTACAGAAAAGACATCCTGCGCTTGATGGAGCAAAGCGATTAAAACCATGAAAAGCTATGGATCCAGAAGTGCTTCTCCAAATATTTGGTTCATGCTAAAAAATAGAGCACATTTATTAAAAATATATATTTATAAACCTTGGTATGAACAGATACACACATCAAGCCAATGAAAAATGAAAAATAAGTTATCTTCCGTATCAAACAGCTGGAAACATTTGATGAATGGGATGCCTGTGAACGGACCACCCCAAGAGCAGGTCCTGGGAGGTGGTCAGCACTCCAGGGTGAGGCATTTCTTCACCCTTTCGCTCACCACTCATGCCAAAGGCTGGTCTTTCCAGCATCGCGCCAGGTCCCCTGCCAGGGACGCTAAGTTCCTTGTGGCCTGAATGAGTTCCGTTGGATTCATTGTGCTTCAGAGTTGTCTGCTCCTCACAGCAGGATGGGTTCTTTTGGTGACCTGTTAGAAAGTTCGAAGGTGCATTGATGGAGCAGGTGTGGCCCCCTGCAGTGTCTGGTCACCAAGAGGTGGACACACAGGACCCTTGTCTCATGGCCATCCTGAGGCAGCCGAGGCTGCCTGGGGCCATTCACAGTGTGGTATAAATGTAGACAAAGATGATGACGATCAGGTTCAGGATGGTTCCAATGATGCCCAGCATGGCCAGAACACTCTCTTCTTTGCTCTCTTTCTCTTGGCCTCCCCGGTCCTCATCATTTCCACCCGTGATTACCATCTTGGTTGCAAATGTCTTTATCTTCCTCGCCAGACTAACCTGGAATGACGAGAAACAGAACAGAGAGAGATCATTTCTCAGCATCCTAGCTGAGGCCAGGTGGACGGGTGGGTGACTACAGGATTCAGGACCAGGACTAAGAGGTGGACGGGTGGGTGACTACAGGATTCAGGACCAGGACTAAGAGGTGGA
>NC_022009.1:40661059-40681244 GCF_000317375.1 Microtus ochrogaster | reverse complement strand
AGGTGGACGGGTGGGTGACTACAGGATTCAGGACTAGGACCACGGGGGGTAGTGATATCTGCAGCATCAGACATGATCTTGGCACACATCTCTCTTGCTCACTGAGAGATGGCAGAACATGGGGGCTGGACAGACAGTTCAGCCAGTCAAATGCTTGCCTTGCAAATACAAGGACCTGAATTAGATCCCCAGGTCCCACAAAGCCTGGAATCCCAGTGCTGGGGATGGAGACACAGGAGGACCCCTGGGACTCACTGGCCAGTCAGTCTAATCTAATTGGTTAGGATTAGCTTCAGAAAAGTTAGAGACGCAGTCTCAAAGGAAATGGACAACTTTCCTAAGGATGACAGCCTGAGGTTGATCACGGGCCTCTACATTTGTGAACACATGTGCAGGTGCAAACACTCATGCCCACCAACCACACACACATGCGCGCGCACACACACACACACACACACACACACACACACACACACACACGCATACACACAGTGTCAGAACATAAGTTACAAATTTCAAGGATAAGATATTAACAACATAAAGAAGTCTAGGCCTCAGGCCACCCCCTCAGTGTAGCTTGCTCTCCCCTTTCCCATGAAGCAGAGACAGACAGTTATCACAGTCACAGTAGAGCGAGTGGGGAGGTTGTGTATGTTTCCATGCTGGGTCAAAGCCAGGAGAGGAGTGTGAGCTCTGTGCTCAGGAGGGCGTAGGGACACCACCATTGCACACACATGTTCTAAAGCTCTGGCTGAGATAAGAACAGGGAGTAGGGGGGTCCGAGAGGAGGTGATGCTGTACCCAGAAAGGCTGTCAGCACTTCCTCTAAGGTGTGAAGGAGGCGGTCCCACTAGAGACTCTCGTGGTCTTTGGTGGGAATACATGCTGGCACGATTGTTCTGGAACACCATTTGGCACTACTTAGGAAAGCAAAGAGACAGTTTGTAGCTGGGCACCTGCTCTCCCAGCTGTGCACGAGAGGGGGGGGGGCACTGGCTTTGTGTACCTGGAGACTGAGGCCAATCATCCAGCTGCAGTAGCAGCTGTCCCAGAGAAGGACTGGAGGCTGCCCAGGTGTGCGTCAGTGACCATGTGGTAACAGAGCCACACAGCTGGAATATTCCATGACAATGAGATGGCATTACTGCAGCTGTCCCTGACAGCGCGGACCAAGCCCAGACACTGGAGGGGAAAAGCACCTACCCGCAGAATGTGAGCAGCCTAACTATATGTGAAGGCTCCAAACAGCCACTGCTGGGCCATGTGTGTTTTGAGTTCTGTAACAAAGAATGATGGACATGAAATCCAGGAGAATGTCTTCCTCTAGCCAACGCAGTCAAGAATCCCTGGGGTGCAATGGCCTTCGGAGACTCTGATCACTCTCCGGAAGTTAGGCTGGGCAGTGGACACTGGGCTGTTCACTGTTACCATAGTGAACGATAGGTGTATGTTTCTGCTATTCTCTGAACTCCTTGTGTATTTGTAATAGGCAAGACTAACGTTTATATATTAGGGTAGTTAGCATAGCCATCCAGAGGTCAGCAGTTCAACACTTCCTTGTCTATTTCTACCCCAATTATATCTAAAATATGCTGTCGCATGGGGCCTTTGGGGGATGGGATCTAGGAACAGACCAGATTAGACTTCCTCCATGAGGAAACTGCATCTTTCCAGCTAAAAGCTTTCCTGTATTCAGGGAATATACTGGTGAGAAACGTATGTACGTGCTGGTTGGTTTTTGTCACCCTGGCACAAACACAGCTATAGCTGGGAAGAGAAACCTCAACCGAGAAAACGCTCCCATCAAATTGCCCGTAGGTGAGTCTATAGAACATTTTTCTTGATTAATGATTGACGTGGGCGGGCTCACTTCCTTAGGGGTGCTGGCACTCCTGGGCAGCTGCTCCCGAGTTGTATAAGAAAGCCGGGAAGAACAAGGCAGTGAGCAGTGTTCCTCCATGGCCTCTGCTTCAATTCCTGCCTCTAGGTTCCTGTCCTGACTGTGAGGCTGTGATGGTGGGCTGTAGGCTGAAGGAGGAAATAGACCCTTTACTCCCCAAGTTGCTTTTTGATCACATATTTATTACACTAGAACTCTAACTAGGGCAACACGTGTGGAAAGAAACGTGTGTCGCTCTGTGTGTACAGCTACACATACACTCATACAAATACCACACACACACACACACACACACACACACACACACCGCACATACCCACCCAAACATGCTTCCTCACACACCATTGGTTTTGTTTCTCAGGACACTCCTAATGTACGGGTCACATGATATCTTAGGGGGACATCCCCAGATCACTATTGGAAATCCAGGTGTTAGGAGGGAGGCTCCCCCATAAATGTCTTCTCACCCCTTCTGTTGTGCATGTGAACCCTGGAAAGCCTCACAGAGCAACTCACTACGCTGAGCACAGGACACTGTCTGTGCGAAGAACAGAGGCCACCAGTGACACCTGGGGAGACTGACTGCGTGGAGCCCGTAAGGGAGCGAAGAGGTGCACTCTGGGTGGGTTCTGAACCTGACAACAGTCGGGAAAAGTGGTTTGACTTTTCTTCCTTCCATTTTCAATGCTGAGAAAAGGGACACGTCCTTAAGTGTAGAGATTAAGTATAGATACATTCTTTAGTGCTAAGACTTCAAAACAACACAAAAATCCTGCCTTCTGCATCCCTGGGGACGTCCTTGGTGACCCACTAAAGCCGCTGTCCCTTACTCCCTCGACTCCTAACACCATAGGCAGCTTTGCCTGGTTTAGAATTTTCACAAATGGACTCCCACAACATTCTCTTTCAGGACTCTGGCTTCATTCCCCTGCATCTCTTTGTAGGGCTCACCTACGGGGCGGGTGTAGCCTAGCTCAAACAGTCTCTCTTAGTAACAATGGTCTCTTGACTCCACATACCGGGGACCGATGGGTCTAGTCTACTATTAACGGAACGTGGGAAGAGTGGGGCTTGGGGTTGCCATGGCTAGCGCTGCTGGGAGCACTCCTGTGGCACTTCTCTTCTGGTGCCAGACTGCAACACTGCTTAGGAGAATGGGCCCCATGTGGAAAAGCTGGAGGACCCTTTCAGTGAACATCCACACAACTGCTCCACAATTCTTGTGTGCAGGCATGTGCTTGCTTTAACACACATCCACGCACCCCCTCTCCCCACCGTCTGTTTCAGAACATTTCAAAGCAAATTGAAGATCTGAACACCAATGATAGCCTTTGCTGGAGAGGGTGTGGAGAAAGGGGTACACTCATCCATTGCTGGTGGGAATGCAAACTTGTGCAACCACTCTGGAAAGCAGTGTGGCGGTTCCTCAGGAAATTCGAGATCAACCTACCCCTGGACCCAGCAATACCACTCTTGGGAATATACCCAAGAGAGGCCCCATCATACAACAAAAGTATATGCTTAACTATGTTCATAGCAGCATTGTTCGTAATAGCCAGAACCTGGAAACAACCTAGATGCCCTTCAATAGAAGAATGGATGAAGAAAGTATGGAATATATACATATTAGAGTACTACTCAGCAGTAAAAAACAAGAACTTCTTGAAGTTTGCGTACAAATGGATGGAAATAGAAAACACTATCCTGAGTGAGGTAAGCCAGACCCAAAAAGAGGAACATGGGATGTACTCACTCATATTTGGTTTCTAGCCATAAATAAAGGACAGTGAGCTTATAATTTGCAATCCTAGAGAAGCTAAATAAGAAGGTGAATCCAAAGACAAACATATAGGCATCCCCCTGAATATTAACCTTCATCAGGCGATGAAAGGAGACAGAGACAGAGACCCAAATTGGAGCACCGGACAGAAATCTCAAGGTCCAAATCAGGAGCAGAAGGAGGGGGAGCACGAGCAAGGAACTCAGGACCGCGAGGGGTACACCCACATTCTGAGACAATGGGGATGTTCTTTCGGGAATTCACCAAGGCCAGCTGGCCTGAGTCTGAAAAAGCATGGGATAAAACCGGACTTGCTGAACATAGCGGACAATGAGGACTACAGAGAACTCAAGAACAAGGGCAATGGGTTTTTGATCCTACTGCACGTGCTGGCTTTGGGGGGTCCTGGGCGGTTTGGATGCTCAACTTACTAAACCTGGATGGAGGTGGGCGGTCCTTGGACTTCCCACAGGTCAGGGAACCCTGATGGCTCTTCAAGCTCATGAGGGAGAGGGACTTAATCGGGGGAGGGGGAGGGAAGTGGGAGGCGGTGGCGGGGAGGAGGCAGAAATCCTCAATAAATAAATTTAAAATTAAAAAAAAAGATCTGACGGCTCTCCCTTTAAATACTGCAGTATGTGTGTTTTAATTCCAGTCCCATATCCACTCATGTTTTTTCTAATGTAAAATTTACATGTATGTAATTTCTTCAGAGCTACATGCACTCAGCAGAGGAAAACAGGCCTGGGGTATGTGTGTGTAATTTGGTAGTGTTGTCAAACAGATTTTCAGTGCAGTAACATCTGCTTGATTGTCGGCAAGTGAGAACTGGCTCCCTTCCCCTTGATTTTGCCCACTCCGTGGTCCAGACATTACGTAAGCCTTAAGAAGGTACGTAGAAGCCTATTTCTCGTTCTGCTCTGGGTAAAAGGGTCTCCAAACATCAGACCCTCATGTGCTGGGCTTTGTTGATACTCATTTGCTATCTTCTAGATGCTGAGGATTCTAGGACAGGAGTACCTGGGCCTCTACGTCAGTGCACAGTGCCCAGGTGAGACATGCTGAACGTATGTGCAGGTCCTGTGAGAAACCTGGTATCTCCTGTCTCTACAGGGGAGGAGCTGACGGCCACGGCTGCTCTCCAGAGATGAGATTAGTGCTGTCCTTATAACCAGAGAGCCATCATGACAGTCACTCAAGCACAACAACTGCCTGTCATCAAGGCTGCTTGGTTTCAAGGCTTAATTTAGCCCCTTTCCTGAGTTAACCCCAAATGGTTCTGACTCAGGAGGAAGTGGAGGGCAAAATCAGGTCACCTGTGTTTACATCCCGAGGACTCTGCAGCTAACCAGAAAGGTCTTTCTGAGCCACAGGAGAGAGAGCTGCAATCCTGAAGCTGGTCCCTAGTTGTTGTTGCTAGGACATCAGCCCACCTTTCCCCATAGGAATCACGTCAAAGGGGTGCTGGTCTCCCAGGGCTGTAACTGAGGGCCCCACTGGAAGGCAGTGCTTAGGACAGTGTTTTCTTATGTAACTGGGTAGGGGACAGGGAACCAACAGTGTTGACTGGAGAGCAAGACGCTCTGTCTGGGACCTCAGCCTAGAAACCCGGGCAGTGACAGAAATGGAGTCAAAACAAGCGCTTCCTCCTTCAGGCTACTTTTTTGACATTATCTGGTCTCTACAATAAAGTATGCAACACACCAAATAAAGAATAACTCATCAATTCCAGATAGAACTTAGAGGGATGGAGAATGTGAAAACCGTGATCGTCAATAGTCAGGAGAAAGGGGTGTGTCTGTGACCATGGAGGAGAGACAGCTATCTTAAGACAGAAAGGCTCTAACTAGGAAGACAACTATTAATTAATTCCGAGGAATTATGCCTGAGATGCTTGGTGACCAAATACTACCATAGAAATGAACCACAAAAGCTACCACCTAGGATATAAAGACATATGGTTAGTGACTGATATGTCATGGCATATGACATATGATATACTATATATCTAACAGGCATTGCATATTAGTATCAAATCAGCAAGAAAGCAATAAGCACACAATAGAAAAGTAGGCAAAATCCTATCTAGGAACTTCTCAAAAGAGAAGCCACAGAGAAACTGAACATGGTTGTCAGACAAATGGAATTTAAAACATAATCAACTACCCTTCAAGAACCATGAGGCTGGGAAGAAAGAAAACTCCAGTCGAGGTAGCAAACACTAACCAAGGCACAAGGCTTCAGGGACACCAAATACAGGCTTCAGGGCGCATCAGGCTGCCACCTTGGAAAACTGTATGGCTCCTTGTAAAGCCGAGCACACTCAACCCCAATGAGAGACACTTACTGCTCAGGACAAGCCCTGACTACACCTGCATAGACACACACCAGGACATGTGGACAAGATCTCACGTTTGCAGGCAGTAGTGTTCATCTTAACAGGATGCTGAATACCACGCAGATGGCCATAGACCTTCGAGAGTCCTTTACACTGATGGTAGGGGGGAGCAGGAGATGTTAGGATATCACAGGTGCAACGTTGAGAGGTAAAGCACACTGCAGACTACAGAAGGGAGGGTACCATTTAAATAAAAAAAAAAGCCACGACGTCACACTGTTTGGAGGCATCAACCTGAGGCAAAACAAAGCAACGGAATGCCAAGGCCGGAGTAGAGGTTCCCACGGAGTGGATGGGAGGGGTGGCTGCCGACAGATGCTTTGAGAGCATCCTAAGCTGTTTCCTAAGCTAGTGGCTGGCACGTGGCGCTTGTGTGTTATAACTTACGTTTCATAAATACGCTCCTTTTATCTACTAATTAACTAATAAATCAATTACTTATGTCCGTAAGTGAATTATCCAATTAATGAATTATACTAAAATGAATATAAGAAATTACTAGAAACCACTTGGAGAGTGTATTTGCAGGTGGATGTTCATGAATGGGCAGGGGCAGGCACAGGGGTGCACAAGTTTGTGTATATGCGTGTGAGCCAGAGGTTCCCGGTGTTCATCTTCAGGAACCATGCACCTTCTTTCTGGTCATAAGGTTTCTCACTGAGACCCAGGGCTTGCATATTAGGCTACACTGAGTGGCCCAGAAGCTCCATCTCTCCCCGCCACTGAGATAATGCACACACCACTATGTCTAGCTTTTAAATATACAAGTACTGAGGACTGAATCCAGCTCCTTGTGATTGCACGGCAAGCACTTCACCCACGGAGCCAGCTCCCCAGGCCTCAAATAGAAACAACTTGAAAAACAACAATAGGGTTTTAAGGCCTGCCGTGTTAACTGTCAAAAGAAGCCCTTCCTTGTCACCAGAAAGAGGGTCATGATTCGGCAAAAACAATACTGTTCACAGCCTAGCATCCCCAAGGTGGAGAACTGATGGCCCCTTACTTTTGAGCAGACTCAGCAAGCTGGTCTTCTGCTGGGCTGCTCCTGCTAAACACACTGGAGAGTTTTAATCGTTTGCCTAACTGGGATGCCCGTCTTGGGAAATAAACCTGGAGTACACAGTGATACAGTGTTCCTGTGGTCTGGGTGTGGAGGCTACAGGAGAGCTGGGAGAATAGACCAGAGTGAGCGCTCTGTGTGCTTGCTGGAGTCATAGCTGGTCAAGATAGGGGCACCAAGGATGCTCACTGCTGCTCACGGTATTGCCAGCATCCACGCCTTCGTCTATGTATCAGCATCTTGGGTTTCTTCTGGAAAATTACCCTCCATAATGGATGCTATCAGTCATGGAATTGAAGGGATGGCCTGCATCCGGCTAAGCTTACCAAACAGATGGTCTCTTTCTATACTCAACTTCAGGAAGAGAAACAGGGTGGGGCCACAGCAAACTGATACATACACCCTGATAATCAAAGATTCATCCTAGTCACGGTGTCCCGAGGAGATCCCACCAACTGCTG
Source organism: Microtus ochrogaster (assembly GCF_000317375.1). Lineage (NCBI taxonomy): Eukaryota > Metazoa > Chordata > Mammalia > Rodentia > Cricetidae > Microtus > Microtus ochrogaster. The sequence continues at coordinate 40,673,645 of NC_022009.1, read as the reverse complement.
CCTCTTGGAATCAGCCAAGCTTGGCTCACCATCTCCTTGTGCCCCCGCCCCCCCAGCAACCTCCATATTCCTCCCATGAAAATACTGAGTTTGCTTAGGCAATTTGGAACCCGTTGTGATCGGTAACTATCCCAGGTAACCAGAGAGCAGTTACTCTTCCAAACGGATATTCCAAGTTACTCTGTTTTTAAGTCTTTATCTGATACCTTCAAGAGGTATCAGATTCCCTGAGAGGAGAGCCTGACCTTTTAACATTGCAAAAACAGCATTATCATCTACAGAGTTCAGACTTGTGAACTAGGCAATGGAGCTATTTAAAAAAACTGTGGAAAATCTGTTTCTAAGTAAGTTTGCAGCTTCGTGCTGCGTTGTCCCTAGCCACATGCAGCTGCACACAGACTGGAGGCTGAACATGCCTGCTAGAACTCTCTGGAGTGTTAACAGTCATCTCCCCACCATCCTGGAATTTCCCACCTCTCAACACAGCTGATTCCACCTCCCGACAGCTTATCCAGGAACACTCTTCTTTGCCTTAAAATAAAATCTCTTTACTAAATCTTGTACCCACTGGGGCCATTTTAAAAACGAGTCACGAAGCCAAAGTAAGTCCCTATCATCCTCAGCAACAATCCTGCTTTTGAGAAATTACCATTGATCGCTCTGGCTTCAGCTACGCTATCCTGTCTCCATGGCTGAGCGGCTGTGTGATCTGGTCAGGATGCTGCATTCCTCAGAGTCCCAGTTTCCTCTTTGGCATGAGGGGCAGTAGGTAGCTTGTAGGATGAAAGCTAAGGAATGCACTTGCACAGTCAAGCAGGGAGCTGCTCTGATTAGAGGTGACATCGACCGAGACACCTCATGGCTCCACGAGACCCTGTCCTCCATCTAAGCCCCTGCTTGCTTCTTTCTACTCATCCAGAGAGTCTACCTCATCACAGTTCTCTCAGGAAGGCTCAAACAAAAACACAGCATTACTGTAGGATAGATATCCCAGGCTACACACAGGAGAACCCACCCTCCTTTCTTCTGGAATGTTATGACATGGTCAAGTCTCTCCCTCTACTCTCCAGGCAGAGTACGAAGTACAGCTAGAACTTCAGCTGGCTCCTCAGTGACTCGATGGGAGAGGAATGGCAGCAGGACAGCCAGCTTCAGGTGTCTGTTGTGGTTTGTTCTAGTTACTTTCCTGTGGCTGTGAGAAAACTCTAATCAAAAGCAACACAGGAAAGGAAGGGCTTATTCACTTCCAGGTCATGGTCCATCACTGAGGGAAATCAGGGCAGGAACTCAGCAGGAACTGAAGCAGAAACCACGGAAGAATGCTGTTTGCTTTCTTATATAGTCCTGACCCACCTAACCAGGATGCCTCCCATAGTGGACTGCACCCTTCCATACTATCTTTGGTCAAGGTAGTATCTCATGGGCATGGCACAGACCAATCTAATCTGAACAACTCCTCACTGAAGTCCCCTCTTCCCCGGTGCCTCTAGGTTTTGTCAAGCTGACGATAAACTTACCAGCACATTTACATTTGAATGTAGAATGCCTTCCTGGGGCTCAGGCGCCAGTATTTGAAAACTTGGTGGCTGTGTTGTGGTGCTGTTTGGGAAGACTGTGGAGTCTTTAGGAAGCGGACTGCCTGGAGGCAGTGGATCAAAGCAGATGGGCCTGGAGGTTTTTTAGCCCAGCCCTACTTCCCTTTCACTCTGTGCTTCCTGACTGCTGATGCAGTGTAACCAACAGGTCTCCTGCTGCTGCTGCCTCCACTGAGAAGAACCCATAAGACCTGGAACGGTACGCCAAAGCAAACCCTCCTTTAAGTTGCTTTTGTTGGGTGTTGTATCTCAGCACCAAGAAGCATAATCAATACAGCCCCTACACAGGCTCCAGCATGCTCGGACCCGAGGCAACGAAGTCCCTTCTCTCCACACTTGTTTCTCAGAGGAGCATGCTAAGAACTGGAGAGCAACCCTGGCAAAGCCAGTGCAGGACCGACAGGAAACTGAGGACCCAGAGAATGCCGGTGCAGCAGTTAACCACAACGGTGGCAAAGAGCATGTGGCAAATGAAGTCATGCGCATGAAGGGGAGACAAAGGGCCTTAAAATCCAGGTCCACTTATAATTGTGAATAATTTTGAAAGCCTTACTTGCATAGAAAACAAAAGCATGCCTGGAGGAAAATCCAGAAATTTTCTCCAACACGGTTGATTGTTATTTTATTCGTGTCGTGTTCAAAGCAATCGATAAGTAAGTAAATAAAACAATGAAGACCCCGAGCATGTCTGCTTGATCACACTCTTAGGAGAACCTCAGCTTCCAGAGCGAGGCACCCACTGTCAGCTGCTGCTGCTGGAGAGGCAAGAGAGGGTCAGAGAGGGGCTGGAGTTGGTCGTGGAAACTACAAAAGATAAAGATTCTGGGGCTGCTGAAGTGTTTCTCTTGCAGGTAGGAGGACCCAAGTTCAATCTTCAGGATCCACAGCTTAAGAAATGGCCAGGGGGACCAAGGAGATGGCTCAGTGGATAAGCTTGCTTGCTGCCTAAGCCTGAGGACTCCAGCATGGACAGGAGGGGAAACAGAGTCAGATGGGAACTACTGGCTATGAGTCTAGCAGGGAAATAGTGAACTCCAGGTCTAGCAAGAGACCCTGTTCCAAAGGAATAAGGCAGAAAGCCACGGAGGACACCTGACATCTTCCTCTAGCCTCTGCATGTTCACATGGGTGTGTACATACACACATGTATAAGTCACGTGTTTATATGTTGATAGTCCCGGCACTGGGACATGGAGACGGGTGGATCTCTGGGTCTCGTTGGATAGCCAGATGGCTCCAGGTCAAAAGAAGAATCTACACCAAAAAACAAGGTATATGGCTTCTGAGGTCGAGCCCTCAAGAGGAACACACACGCATACACACACGCATACACTCACGCACGCACACACGCACTCATGCATGCATGCACACACACATACACACACAGAGATGAAAGTCTCAGTACTCTCTGGACTTGCAGAGCTATTTACCTGGAGCAGGCATTGGTGCCAGTGTCCTTTCACCCCAGAAGGTACATCTCAGAATTCAACCTTTGCCCCTCAGCGTGGGAAAGGGGCCGCATGCTCCAGAAGGGGAAGGAAGAGACCTTGCATCCTTGTACAGTCCCTGCATTCTTGCTCTGCAGTCAGTCACCCAGCTCAATTGTCATTCCAAGCACTTCCCTCCTAGAACATCTTACATGTTGGGACGAGGTGGGTTCATTCTGGCCCTACTTACAAGGACAAGCTGCTGCCTTTAAATTCAGACTATTCAGTTGATGGGGCTAGTGAATGGTGCCGGAAGGCTGGGGCAGCATCAGCTTTTCCCTCAAGAAAAGACCTCAGCGATCTCCCAAATCACAGGAGCTCCTGGGCACCTGAGGCCAGTCTGCCTTGAGCATCCTCTGAGTATAACAATTAGCCAAATCCTTTACTAAGCGGTGGGGTTACACAAACGGCAGGCAGCATCTGTGTCTCAAGGTCTAAATGCAAGCAGATCACGAAGGCCATGTGAGTCCAGGGTACTACAGAAACCCAGAATGGGGTGTCTGAATGCCTGGGATGGCAGGCCAGGAATCACTCTGGCAAGACAGGTAGTCTCAGCCAAAGTGGAAAAGGAGAGTGGGATTAGCCTATGGAGTGCAGGGGAGGCCATCTAGGAGGGAGATTGACAAGCATAAAGGAAAAGGGAATATAAACACACAGGGTGCCATTGCAAGGCTAGGCCATGAAGGTCAAGGGGAGGTAGGAGAGGCTGAGCTGGAAGAAAAAGCAGGGATCATAGCTGGGGCCCTATAAGCTTCAGAAAGCAATTTTTGAGTTTATTTGGTAGATACAGCAGTGACATGGATGTTCATTTCATATTTATTTTCTCAGTCACACACATTCCCTATTTACACTCCCTTGTATGCATGAGATATTTCGTAATAAATTTTTAAAGCTCAATTAGCGTCTCAAATCAAACCACAGTAAGCAAACACTGCTAGCTTGCTCACTGGGTAAAACACAGCCCCTCGCCTCTGGCTCTGCCAATGCTGCTCATGCGGATCCCACTTCCTGCTTTCCTGCCTCTCAGGGCCTGAGCTGGGAGCCCTGTGCAAGTGGCCAATCCTGTGCTCACCAAGGTCTCCACGGGTCAAACTCTTCTCCCTGGGTCTGTGCACAGCTCAGCTAGCCACAGAATGGCCTGGTGTTATCAGAGTTACCTGAAGGGGGTGGTACCCAGGTTGTCCTGCCATTGGTATCCCCCTATCGCTCCCAGAAGCTTCTAAGACCCACTGAAGACAGAAAACATTTGTAAGACATTTAGTTTGCTTCACTGAGCGTCAGAGTTATGACTATTAATTAGAGCACTGACTCTCTAATTGTCAAGGAGCGGCTGGATTTAGTCTTGTACTCAGTACTTCTCATGATGTGCCCAGCTACTACTTTCCAGTTACATAAGACGATGATAGTCACAGCTATCTAGTAAGCAAGATTGTGGAGCAGGCCTTCACGGTCTTCCACCTATCCACCTGGCTTCAGAATTAGAGATGGAAAGAGAGACAAAATACAGACATGGTAAGATTTTGATTCAATTTAGGTTTTTAAATTTAATGACAGTAGTATATACAACTGCATGCCAAGAATCTCTAAAAACTAATTTAGCATCTATCATATGTCAAGACCTGTTCTAGTGTATTTGGATGCACCAGAAGAAGCAGACAGACATTCCTATTTTAGAAACAAGGTCTTCAGACTGAAAACAGATCCCTGAACACCTACACCATGGCAGGCAATGTTTGTATGCACCAGGAATATAACTGTGACTAAAGCAAAGAACTCAGCAGAAACTTGAGTCAGAAACTGTACTGATGCAGCTCGCAGTTACCTATCTCCTTGCCTGTCAAATGCTTCAAATGCCACCTTCCGGGCCTGTGGATCTCGGTGCAGTTCATGTGCTTGCACACACTTCCTGCCTTATATAACTGCTGATCACCCTCAGAGGTGCAGGCTCAGCAGCATCTCTGGGACCCTTTACTCAGGCTGCATCTGAGCATCTCTTGTCCTGGCATGCAGGCTTCCCTTTACCCTGTCCTTCCGCACTAAGCAATGAGCTTGTTTAAGACGGATGATTCATCTCTACAACCTCCAACCCCTGCGTCGGGTATGAGGACACCATGGTACTCCAGGAATAAACAAACTAATGGTGGATGATGGATAGACTGATGACAAGCAGATGAATAATGGAAGGATGAGTGATGGATGGATAAATATATATGCAAATGATGAGTAAATGTATGAGTGGATGATGGATGGATGGATGGATGGATGGTGGATGGATGGATGATGGATGGATAGATACATGGACAGATGATGGATGGAGGATGAATGGATGGATGGATGATGGATAGATGATGGATGGATGATGGATGGATAGATACATGGACGGATGATGGACAGATGATGGATGGATGATGGATGGATGGATGGATGGATGGATGGATGGATGGATGATGGATGGATGGATAGATACATGGACAGATGATGGACAGATGATGGATGGAGGATGGATGGATGGATGGATGGATGGATGGATGGATGATGGATGGATGGGGGAGAGGGGATGGACAGGCAGAAATATAGTTACAAGGAAAGTGCAGGAACAGGATGGTGGAACCAGGTGGTGGAACAAGGCAGCCTGGACTTCTAGCTGGGTACCACTATGTCAAGAAGTCCTTTGCCTCAGGGCTAAGTGAAAGACTGTCCCCTCTGGTTCAGCAACTTCTCGATCAGTTTCCCCAGGATGAGTTTGCTCGTGCACACTAGAACAATGGGAGATGACACTGGCTAGGAGCCCCTTGTGGACCCGTTTATTTTCCTTCTCACCTTGAAGTCTGATGACAAGAAAGGTCAGTTCACTCTGTGGTGAGATTAAAAAAAAAAAAGACTTGAACACCAGTATAAAGAGAACAAACAGCTCCCCGTACCACACTTAAAGGATAAATTAATCAGCATTTCCCTTACTCAGTGAAAGAACATATTTTTAGGTGTGGGAAAAATTAATTATATCTGACTAAACTTCCCAGAGGAATGCAAGCCATCAGGTAGTCCTGAGGCAAGGGCATGGAAACCAAACAGGGGACATGAGACTCAGTCTTGAGGGACTGTCGTACGTCAGAATGCTGCCACCTCGCCACAGGCCCTACTGACAAATCAGCGGATTCCATTTCACCCAGAGGACAAACAAGACTCGAGGGCAATGGTGGGGATTTGCACTCATGCTTGGCTCCAGGGAGATGTGCCACAAAGCTCGCACAAGCCTGGGTGGCAATAGCATCGGGAGGCGATGCCTTTGTTTTTAACACACGTCTCACTGTTGGTTAAAGTGCTGAGACCCTTCTGAATGAGACTGTAATTCTCAGCTCTGACCAGAGATGCCCAGGAGGAGCAAGGCCAGCCCAGCACAGCTGGTACTCACATCTTGGTCAGCTATGCTATCCTTCAATGGAAAGAACCAGAGCTGCTGGGAGAAGAGCCTGACTCTGGGATGAAAGAAGGGCAAATTCAAGGTGGATTCTGGACACCCTGTGGTATTCCAAAGTGCGGAGACACTCAAGAAAAGATGGGTGGGGGGTTGGCAGAGTGCCAGCACAAACCCAAGCAGCCCCCAGTGGCTATAGTTGGGACAGTGTGAACAAGGAAACCACCACAGTGTTCCACGGTAACTCATAAAGAAAAATACACACCCACAAGTCTTTATGGATACAAATGTTTACATGAAAGAATAAACGTGTCGGTGGGTCAGTTGTTTCTTTCAGGAGAGACCTAGATAACACATGCAAAAGGAAACAGAGGTAAACAGTCGCCACAGGCAACAGCACTATGCAGTAACTGTGGACCAGATCCTCTGAAGGATGCTAAAACCAGTGAGGAATGTTCGACAGGAAGATCCACACAGATTTACATCCTGTCAACTGTTGCTTTCAGGGTAGTCATAAAGATGGTCGCTCTACTGACTGGTCTGTTAACCAAGCAGTCAAGGTCAACTTCACCATGGAGATACTGACATCACACACCCCAGCATGAGGGACCAAGAAGGACACGACATAGCTCCAGGGGAATCTGTTCTGAAAAGTTCAACCTTATCCAGAACTAAGCTGAGAGACAGACACTGGACACAGTTGCTAAATTCTGAAATGCCAAGGTCGTGAAGACGAGGAACTGTCACAGGTTGGGGAGATTGAACAACGGTGTTCACCACCTGCAAGGACTAACGTACTGGGGTCAGGAAAGACGCAAATCTGAGAGTGACCTCGGTAAGATAGTTGCATTGTCTTGTAAATCCAAAGCCCCCCAAAAGAGGTAGTTCAATGGCAGTGTCCACTTCCTGTGTGGTCCGTCGAGCCCAGACACCAGATACCTGGAAGGAGCCTTCATTGCTCCAGCTTCAACACCATCTGACTCCAGAGCATGGGGGAGCCATGTGAGAAAAGTCCACTGGGGCCAATCAGCACACACCACAGAGCCAAGAGAGAGACTAGCAAGTATCTGGGTTCACGCCCAGCACTTTAGGATGAATGGCCAGTTACTCAGCAGTGGACACAGGACGGCAGGCTCGGAGAAGCTGTTTGCCATCCTAAGAGAAGTGTTTCCTTCAAGCACGAGCAAGGGATTTTGGTGACATCTGAGAAACAGGCAGGCTGGAGCCAATGTTAGTTAGGTTTCTATTGCTGTGAAGAAATACTGAGACCATGGCAACTCTTATAAATGGAAACATTTAATTGAGGGGGCTCGCTTACAGTTCAAAGGTTCAGTCTGTTATCATCATGATGGAGAGCAGGCAGGTGTGGTGCTGGAGCTGAGAGGCCAACATCTTGACTCAGAGGCAACAGAAAATTGACTAACTGCCACATTGAGGGACGCTTGAGCAAAAGAGACCTCAAAGCCAGCCCCTCAGTGACACACTTCGTCCAACAAGGCCACACCTCCTAAAAGTGCCACTCCCTTTGGGGGCCATTTGTTTTCAAACCACCACAGAGCCCTCTGGAGAGCAGAAAAGAATATGAACCTCAATTTTCTCATCTGCAAAGTGGAGAGAACAATTCTCTGGTCATTTGAATAAGAAATGTTAGCTGAACAGCAGACCCAGCTTGCTGAATTTGTAACTGTATCGAAAGTGCATCACTGTGTGTAGGGTGCTGAGGTGTGTGCTTGCTTATTCCAGAACCCCTGTGACTTCATGTCTCCATTCTCACAGATCCAGGTGGCCATGGAGTGTCTCTGGATTTGGTTTTCCCTAACAAGGACAGTCCCACCCTGCTATTCTGGCCCTGTCACCACATGCCTCGTCCTGGCTGAGCTACCTTGGACTCACTTTATCAGGTCCATTTTTCTGACTTTCCTAGGGCACAGGGGATGTTGTTTTTGTACATCATATCTGCTGACTTTTATTTGTGCAAGGGGGATGCAAGGAAGTGCATGTGTGTGGCCAAAGGTGAAGCTCAGATGCCATTCCTCAGGAGTTAGTCACCTTATTTTTTAAGACAGGGTCCTGCCTTGGCCTGGAGCTCACTGATCATGCTATAGACTGGCTGGCCTGCAAGCCTCGGGGAGCTGTTTGCCCGTTTCCGCCTCCCTAGCGCTGGACTTATGAGCCCACACGCGCACACCACCAACCAAGTCCAGACATTGTCACATGACTTCTGGGGCTCAAACTCCAATCATAGCAAGGACTTTATCCTCTGAGCTCCACCGCCCCTCCCCCCGCACTCCCAGTGTTCATACAAGGAAGGGATAACACCACCATCATAGCTCATAAATGAGCAAGCTGAGTTTGCAGGAGGAAGACTGCCCTCAGCAGGTCTCACAGACGGACCCACAGCTGGCAGGACACAGACAAGCCAGAGACATACCCACACAGTCTGGACCAAGCCCATGGTCTAAGTGCGTCACTCCAGAACATCCCCATCACACAATAAGATCATATCCTTAGCTGGTCACTGCTGCCCACATTAAATGAGGAACATTCCAAAAGCAGTTGCAAGCATTTCTCTCTCTCTCTCTTCCCTGTCATCCTTTATGTCTCAAAGCCACAAATAAATGCTATCTACTTAGAGATGTTCTAACACCCTAAATTCCCCAAAGGAAAAGGCAAAGCTTTTAAAGAAAATCTACTTAGGGGCCCTGTTGAGATCAGAAATCAGAGATGTTGGAGCATGTGCAAGCCTTGGCAATATGGAGAGGACACGGTCTCCACTCTTTCCCCTAGGTCCAAGCTGAGCTGTACCAACAGAGGCCGGCAGGATGTGGTTAGACCATGCTAATAGCAAGTAGGCTCCCCACATCACCTCATGACTGACTTGAGGGTTTCTCTTTCCAATCACCCTGAAGAGAACCATGTCTACACAGAACAGCTTCGTAAAAAAGATTTCCAGTGCTCAGCTCTGCCTGTGCGAATGGCTGGGCTGTGCTAGCAGCGGCTAAACAGCATAAACTTCATGAATCTCCTCTGGCAGGCTGCTACCCATCGGGATTTCACTTACTCGGGAGCATTTACATTTTAATGTGATTTCTTCCGACAGGACCAGACAGCTGGGTGGGTTTTTTACCAGCTCCTGAGATAGAAAAATCTCATCTCTGCATATGAATCCTTGCAATCATTTTTGCGTGTGCGTCCAGGCTGGAAATGGCACCTTCTGAACTCTCTGGCTGATAACTTCCTGAAGAAACAGCTATGGACAGTCAGGGAAAAGTCAGGCTGACAGTTCTGATCCAATGCTTGTCTGGAACTAATAGGGAGAAAAGGGATTTTCCCAGAAGCCACCATCACTGAAAAGGGTACACTGTGTCATGCCTGCCTACCTATCTTAATTCCTCCCACGCTCTCCCTCAGCCAACCCTACATCAATGGTACTGGCCTTCTTGGCCTTTTGTGAAGGAACAATTTTAGGCTCCCACACTTGCAGTCTCCTCCAGTGGCAAACTTTGTTTAGACCTTCAAACTGGCCTATTCTACCCTGACCCCCAGAGACCACCTCCTGAGCGCAGGTCCCCCAGTCCTTCACTCCGCAACACAGTGATGGTTATTGTCAATTCTCAGCTTGGCAGGTGTTAGAATCACCTCTGAGCATCCCTCTGAGGGTTACCTGAATTGAGGTAGGAAGACACGCCGGCTGTGGAAGCCCCCATTCCCTAGCTAGGATCCTGAACTGTATAAATGGGGAATGGAAACTGAGCAGCAGGGGACATTCGTCACTCTCTGCTACCTGATTATGGCGACAGTGTGACCAGCTGCTTCAAACTCCTGCCACCTCGAGCTCCTCATCATGACAGACTCTACTGTGACGTGGGAGCCAAAGCAAATGTTTATTTTTATTACAGTAAGTGAGAAAGAAACCAGGACCTTTGGCGTTCCTCCATCTTCCTCAAAGCGCCGATCACTTGGGAGCAAGCTCTGCTTTTATCCCTCGATCCTTCCTTGAAGGTAAGCTGCATCGCGACAATGACCTTCACTACAGCCCCTGTGTCAAGCCCTGTCTGAGCAGACCTTGCACGAATGAGCAAGTGCCAATTCTCCAGAAAGTGAAGTTCTAGCTCCCTGGGGCTACCGTTCAGGATGACATTGGGTATCAGGAGCCTTAATCCTGGGGTTGTCATAAACCTAGTCCTAGTGGATTAACTCCCGTGGGCCACCCTTGCATGCTTGACATTTTCTGTCCCCCTCTCTCCCCTAACATCCTTTTCTGCAGTGCGCATGTGCACGCAGGTGTGGATGCATGTATGTGCGCATGCATGCAGAGGCCAGAGGCCACCTCAGTACTGGTCCTCAGGCAATTTCTATCCTTTTTGAGCCAGGGTATCTTACTTGCCCAGACTTTATCTGGTAAGCTTTGCTAGTTGGCCACCAAGCCCCGGAAATCTGCCTGTTTCTACCTCCCCAAGTGCTGGGATTCCAAGCACATACCAGCACACCCAATATTGTTGAACGTGTTTTTTGGGGGTTACTGTCAGGTCCTCATGCTTACAAAGCAAGCACTTTATTGACTGATTCATCTCCTTAGCCCTCCCTTGAGATCTTTATCTCTGTTTGGAGCCCAGCGCATAAGAGACTTCCAGAAATCCCTGTCTATGGAGGACACGAGTACAGACATAGAGTCCTGGCCTCTGATTGTCAGAAAAGAAAGCGATATTAAAGTTTTGCGATCTGATCACCATGGAACCCTCCCCCTTCTCTAATAACATAGCCCCCATGTTACCCAGAATTCTCTTGGAGCATCCTCGAGCCTGTGGCTGCATGAGTGGAGACTTCCCAAAGCAGCAAGTAAACCATTGGCTTCCCACGGCTTTAGTGGGTAGAGATCGCACATGGAGCCACACAGCAGGGCTTCCTTCTGTCTCTTTATGCTCCCTCTCCCCCACAGGCTGTTTCCTACATCATCTCTTACCCATCAGAAACATGAGGTTTGAAATCAATAAATAATCATGGGAACTAAAAAGCAGAGAAAATGCACTTTCAAAATATAAGTAAAGAAAGAAAGAAAAAGGAGCCTCCCCCAGCCACAACTTGCTACAATAATTAGCCACACTCTCCTTAGTCTCTCGGCCTGACCATTGGACGAGGGCTCAGCTTAGCTGGTTTTATCCTGTTTAAAAGTGTGAACTGTTTGTTAAGGCTGATAATATGAAATCCAGCATAACTCACAAGTCCTTCTCTGGCTAACTACCTTGTGGTCGGCGCTAGGAGTCACCCCGGATTACAGCTTACCTGTACCCAGCCAAGAAGCCAGCACACTGAGCACAGCTCTGTGCCTGAGGTAGACAGACACTGTGTCCTCATCTGCCAAGAGACCCACATATCCAGCCCAGCCCGATTGGCCTCTGCTCATTCTGCCTGGATTCCCTGGAGCAATCCCACTCTCTTCAGTCAGCTCACTGCCTTGGGGGAGGAGCCCTGTCAGGCAGACCCCATTCAGCCTCTGCCCGTCTGTTTACATGTTTGCTTGTCTCTAAGCTACAAGGGTTTCATGAAGACAAAGACTGGATCGCTCTTGCAGCCCCGAAGCTTCTTGTATTGAAGGAGCAATTTTGCGCTTATAGAGAGATTCCATATATAGCTGCCAAATAAATGGGAGCCTAAGGAAATAAATAAAAGTCCCTGGAAGTGGCTTCCTCTGAGGCACTCGCCCAAGCTGGAAGACTGAAGAACCTCCTGAAAATGTTTGCTTCCTACTTCCTGTCAGAAACTCTGGAGAAAAAAGCTCTTAGTAGTCGAACTGACAGAATCTGAGCTGAAGTGATTGCTTAACGTTTATGTAAGTAGCGCTTTCCTGATTCTACGTGGTGTGGTCCAGGTTCCATGTCCTCATCACACCCACATGCTGGAATCTTAACTCCCGGGATGATAGTCTTAGAAATAAAGGTGATGAAGTTCTGGAAGGTGAAGCCCTCAGGCACGGGACCAGCGCCTTTATAGGAGGGGCTCTGGAGAAAGCCCTCCTAACAGCTATACTACAGGAACATGGCAAAGACAGAAAAACACAAAACAGCAGTAACAACAAAACCAGGTTAAAT
>NC_022009.1:40658604-40660959 GCF_000317375.1 Microtus ochrogaster | reverse complement strand
AAGAACCTGGCCCTGCCACCAGGTTAAATTAAAATCCTCCTATAAGAACCTGGCCCTGGCACCAGATTAAATTAAAATCCCCCTGTAAGAACCTGGTCCTGCTGGCTACTTGAGTTACGATGTCTAACACTGACACCTGGAACCTGACTCAACGGAGCCCAACCCCAATGGCCAGTCTCGAGAAAAAAAGTCTGTGCTGTAACACTTACTACTGAATGAGGTAGCAAAACATCTACCTGCTGATCCAAATATGGACGCTCCACAAATGACCCACTCCTTGGTGGGGTGGCCCCCTCTGTGGGAATTCACAGACTACCTATCATCTTACAGCATATGTCATTAAGTCCTTTCTGCCTATTCATGTCTTGGTAAATTCTTTTACTGTCCACATCACATATAGCCAAGGTGACATCTATGAACTGGGAAGTGGGCCCTCACCAAAGCTGGTGACCCCTTGGTCTAAGACTTCCTGGTACCCACAAGGACTAAGATACCTATCAGTCTGGAGTCAGAACCCTCACTGAATATGTTCCAATGTGGTGGAGATGTCTGTCTGAGTGATCCCTGGGTCCCAAGAGTCATTTCAATGGGTGTGCCCCCAAAGCAGCCAGCAGGCTTACTGGGTTCCCCATGTAGTACCCAGAGTAGTATATTCTGATCCAAAAGGGAGAAGCTGGGGTTTTTAGTGGTGCTTGCCAAGCGCCTGGTACAGAATCGAAGGCCTTGCCTTTGGCAAAGGATGTTGGCTCAGCGCAAAGAAACTAATATGGCAGGATGAAATCACAGTTACTGCAGGCTGGGAACACCTTGGAACTTGGGAAAAGAGAGTGTGTTAATGGCACACTTCCCATAAGCTTATTAGCAGAAAGGCCAACCTTCAGTCAGTAAAGCGGAAAGAATCTTGGCCCTAAAATCTACTTGAAGTCTATCAACTGCCTTGAATGACAAGTGGTGTAGAGCTCAGAAAGCCTGATCTGATCGACAGATGCCCATTCCACTCTGTGACCCTAGCCAAAGATGCAGACTTTCTGGGCTTTGCTGATGGCATCCTTGGTAGGCAGGTGATTGGCTCTAGGATTCCCATGGTTACAAAACCCCATGAACATGGAAGCCTCACATACAAATGCATAGTATTTTCTTATGACACACACCCTCCCATATATTTTAAATTGTCTCTAAATTATTTAATAAACCTTAATATGATGTGAATGCCATTTAAGTCGTTGTTATAAATAATAGCTTGAAAAAACAGTGCATATTTGGTATAGATTGTACAAGTGGCCAACCTGCAGTGTGGAATCCATAGATACAGAGGCAGACCCCAAGTACTAAGGAGACTTTACTCAACCCTGGATGAGTAGGTCTGAAAGGAATAGGGATATGTAGAAGACATAGAAGCTGACCTCCGAGGAGACAGAAGTAATTCCCAGCCTGCCACAGGAGCACGAGCACTCCAGTACCCTGTGCACCTGCACCCAGCCAACGAAAATAGTTTCCAAGAAATAGGGTGATCAGAGAACAAGACAAAGCTCCCAGAAAATAAGAAAGAATCAGCACTGACACAGAGTGGAGAAGAAGGCCAATAAACTCTACAAAAAGTAAAGAATGAGAAAATAGAGAAAAAGGTACACGCAGAAATACAGATCTATTTTGCAAGTTCTTAGAGATGGCGAATAGGTTCAAAAATAAAAGAATGGAAACCAGAATTATTTTAGTTTTAAAACAAATGTACTAGAATCCCTAAAATAAAGGAGTCCATGCTGTGTCCAAAACTATTCTCAGGGAATATATGCACACAAGGGATGAAAAAAAATTCCTAAAATGTTCTAGAAAAAGAACACAGAGAACAGATTTTCAACAAGGAACTGAGAATCAGGATTTTTATCTGCTGTGAAGTTTTCGAAATTCTGGAGGAAATTCCTGTAGATTCAGTGTGAGCGTAGAATACTGGCCTGCTCAGGTAGCCCCTGGTCCAAGAACTGAGTCCTAAGAGGCTCTCCTGGGAAACAGAGATGGGGAGCCCAGGTTGACCTGTCAGAGTGTTTTTCAGCCAGGTTTTCACTTATTGTAGACTGGCCTCAAACTCACTGTGTAATGAACCTTCAACTTCTGACCCTCCTGCCTCTACCATCACTGTCATGTTGCCTGCATGCCTGATTCATGCGATGCTGAGGATGGAACCCAGGGCTCTGTGCATGCTAGGCAAGCACTCCACTCACTGAGCTCCACCGCTGGGCTCTCTACCCATCCTGCCAGTCCCATGCCATGCTTTTCATCCTAGACAACGCCCTCCTTCCTGGAATGTGTTCTGTTCTCCTCTGTCTCAGTTAAGGTTTCTATTTCTGTGAAGAGACA
>NC_022009.1:40627554-40658191 GCF_000317375.1 Microtus ochrogaster | reverse complement strand
GAAGAAGTGAGGTGACACTATAAACCCCAGAGAGAGAGAGAACCTAGAAGAAGTGAGGTGACACTATAAACCCCAGATCGCGTCCGCAGTGACGCACTTCCTCCAGCAAGCCTCCACCCCCTAAAGGTTCCATAATTCCCCTCCCCAAACAGCACCACCAACAGGGACCAAGTGTTCAAACGTGAGAGTCAGCGGAGGACATTCTTGTTCAAACCACACGATCCCAGTGAAACATGGCAGGATGCTAAGACACTGATGGAGGACAGACAAGCAAAGAGAACATTTCAGCTCCTTCTGTGTCTCCTGGTTCAGGGCTCCAGATGTTTGCCTCTGGAGAACACATCCTAGTACACGGCTTACCCAGCTTTTGACACTTCTGTAGCAGTAAAAACGATGCCAGTGACACCTGATCCTTTCAAGTCTTTTGCCAAGCTACAGGCAATAGCTACGGAGAGAACATGGGACAAGACACTTAAGGGAAGGACCCTGATGGCACATAGGCCCTAATGCAAGGTGAGTGACACGGAGGCTGAGACAGAAGTCAGGAGAAAGTCTGGGACATCAATGGTCTCATCTCACAAAATAGGAAGACAAGGGCACGGCCAAAGGACAATGGCAGATTTGCAGATTTGCAAAGTATCTGACAGAAGGGGCTGGAGGAGGTGGCTCAGGGATTAAGAGCACTTTCTGTTCTTGCATCTACATGGCAGCTCACTACCATCCGTGACTCTACTTCCAGGGGATCCGGTGTTCTTTTCTGGCAAATACCAGGTATGCATGTGGTACCCGGACATACATACAGGCACGCACACATAAAATAATAAAATGAATTAAGCTAAAAAAAAAAAGAACACACTTTCCACAAATAAAAGTAACTAGGAGAAGTGTGTGAAGAAATATAGATGGGTCTGGACCGCTAGTATGGGGGCCAAGTCTTCCTGTTTTGAATTAGGATGCCCGTGGCAGGACAGATGGGGCTCTATCAGCCATGTGGACAGGGCTCTTAGTGTCTGCAGAAGGGGACTGGATTGCAGTGAGCGCATGAGTTCATCTGAGAAACGTTTCAGGACAGTGTAAGCATTCAATATGTAACAGGAGTTTATTGTATGCCTGTCTGCACAATTTTATTTATCATGTGAATGTGTTAATTAAAAAGTAATTTTAATACAAAGTAAAAAAAATATACGCCAGGCAGAGCTATTTGAAGAAGTAAATGGAGTAGAGTGTATGGCTGAGGCCCCAGCGAGGGGGAGGATGTCTTAAGCCCAAGGGTTCAAAGCTCAGCCAGGCAACACAGTGAGCCCTGGTCTCAAGGCAACAACAGAAACAGTGGGGCTGGCAATATGGCTCAGCGGGGAAAGGCACTTGCCACAACACCTACGACCCGAGTTCAGTCTCCAGATTGAACTTCCACAGATGGAAGGCGGGAACTGATTCCTCCAAGTCACCCTCTGTCCACTGCATGCTCCTCCCCAACCCCAATAAATAAATAAAATCTAATTTTCAAATGACAGAAAGCTTGTATTGAGTCACAAACTGCATGCTGCTGTTTTAGAGGCAGCTAAGCAGAATGAGGTTGCGGTGGGGGCGGCTGGACTGCAAGGCGAACATGAGGGAGGGCTGCGAAGAGTAAGCTTCTCAGAGAGGCTCGAGGGGGAGACGCTGCCCCTGTACTGGAGAGTGCAAACTGGAGAGTTCCCTTCACGGTGTGCCAACAAAGCAGGGTTTGGAGCTGTTCTGCAAATGGAAAATAAGAGTAATCACCTCTGGGGGACCCCTGCGCATTTCTGCAAACTGCACCAAGTGGAATCCATGCTTCTACTGCACTATGGGAAGGCAAACCCTGCAGGACCTTCCACCCTCAGGGGGTGAGGTGAGGTTAGGGATGAGCGAGCTCCGAAGAGTCTGCTCCAGCTCCTGCCCTGTGCCCAGCTCCTCCATGGAACCTTCATTAGGACAGGATTTGTCATGTCCTCTCCCCAGAACAGGGGCTGACAAAAATTTAACTGCCACAGGTAAGGTGTCCTGTGACAGACAATGGCTACCCACAGGCCTTACTCAGCTGCCTTGGGTCAGTCTGCTTTTAGGCTTTTGTTTCAGTTTCCCCAGAGACTGACCAATAAGGCCCTGCCGTGATGCCTGACTCAGTCCACAGTACTCTCTTGCTAGAAGCAGTTTCTGGGTTGTTTCTCCTGGTGCCAGCTACAGACTTCTCAAGACACAAGAAGGAAGGCTGGTGTTGTATGGAGAGTCGCAACACTGCAGTCTGCCACTCACTCAAGGTATGACATTCCCTGCTTTCTCAATGATTCTATAGTTTCTCTGATAAAAGTTTTGATCAATGCCAGCCTGGGGACAGGTTCCATGTTTAAAGCTGGAGATTCAACAGGTACATGAGCAGGCATTGCGATCTATCGCAGCCCAGAGACCTGGCCTACAGAAGACCGCCACAGGTCAGGGAAAAGGCAGCAACCCATCTGGGAGATGAAGGAGGGGCAAAGAGGAACCTGTTTTTGGGAAAGCAAAGGCACATGCTGTGTCTCAACCCAAAAGAAGTTCTGAGGGCCAGGGTGCTGGTAGTGAGGAAGTTTCCAGAAAGCCAAATGGATGAGGTAAGAGACACAGAGGTGCTACACAGGGAAGAGCCTGAGACACTGGTAAATTCCAGCTCAATAGGAAAGTTGGGCAGTTTAAGAATCCATAACGGCAGAGGGGCTACCCTAGGCAACTCAGCGGTGTCATGGGTTAGGGACCACCGAATAAGGCCCAGGTTGACTCCTCTGTCCGCTGCCTGGATTTTGGTTAGCTTCATTCTAAAACTCTTCATATTCTCGCTCTCCTCTCTCCGTGCACATCATGAATACAAAGTATGTGTGCACATCCCCAACACCCCACACACAGAGACACAAACGCATACACACATACATTCACACAGACACACATATATACAAACATGCAAACACACACATGGACACACATATACACAGACAAACACACAAATACACAGGCACATGCATGCATAACATACACAAACACACACACACGTATACAGAGACAAACGGACAGTCAGACAGACAGACATAAGGATACACATATACACACAAATACAGAGACACACAGAGACACACACATATATACAAACACACAGAGACACACAGACATATATATATACACAGAGACACACAGACAGACAAACAGACATAGAGACACACATATACACACAAACACAGAGACACATACACACATATACGGACATACAGAGACACACAGACACACAGAAACATAGACACAGATATACATATATAGACACACACAGAGATGAACAGAGACACAGAGACACAGACATGCATACACACAGAGACACAGACACATAAACACACAGAGATATACATAGACACACACACACAGATACAGACACACATGCACACAGACACATACACACACACACACCGTTTGCCAGGACAAACTCTTTGAATGCTAGGATGAGGTCCTGGAACATTACTACCAAATCCATTCTGCATACGAATGAGTCTGTGTGTCTCCCTTCAACCCTGGGCTCCAGCCCACCCTACCAGCCTGAGCCAAACCCAAGCAGGCCTGGTGGAGCACTATTCCCCCAGACTCAAACACAGGTTCTCACATCAGAGCCCTCCCTCACTCCCAAGGCTCACAGCAGCACCCCCTCCAGAAGCAGCTCAGAACCTCCTTCCCAGGATACAGGCAGGCTGTGTACTTCTTGAGGTTCCCTCTGCTACAGCAATGCCCCAGTTCTCCAAGAGCTAGCTGTTTAGCCTGACTCCCCTGTCTGCACTCTCTCTGTGCCCTGGGCTCCAGCCCAGCACCAGCAAAGATGTGCTTGGCAGATACAGGCAGCGGGTGGGCACTTCCCAACATAAATAAGCTGACAGACAGCAAGCAGAGGTCTGCTGAGATGCAGCCCCCACCCCCAGGATCTCTGTCGCTTCCCTTCTGTGACTACTCTACCCAACGCCCCCTCAGCCATCTAGATTAGGGGGAGGCTGGCAGACTCACGATCCAAGAAGTGCCTCAGTGAGCTCAGAGAAGCAGGTCAACCAGTGGGGCGGCTTGTTCTCTCCAGGTCGGCCCTGGAGACTTTCTGTTTTATGTAAAAACCGAACAATCTATAGACCCACCGCTCGGTACCTGCAGAAGGTCATGGGCTTGGTTCCAAATCTCCTTTCTCAGTTGACTGTGAACTGCTTATACCAAAAGGAAAAAATACCTTGATGAGAGTGGAGGCTGCCAGTGGCCATGGGATGAATGCCTCCCTTCCTGCTATTCCCCCTACAAACCTGGTTCTTGCGGGTTAAAGAAAGGGGAACCCCAAACATGCTCAACTCTAGTGGGGCACGACTCTGTCTAATTTGTCGAATCCATTTAGGGTCCCCAAGATGCAGCGCATAGCACGTGTTCAATGTGGGCTCCTTACCAACAGGACTGCCTCTTCCCCAAGGAGAGAAATTTGCTGCAAAACGTCATTTTACTTTATTTTATTTTTTTTAATCAAAAAGAGACCAGGGCCGAGGATATGGGTTCTTTTCTTCCAGCCCCTCTCTCCACATCTGGCTAGACGTTAACAGCACACCTGAAGGCAGAGGTCCCAGCATCTCTGCCGGCCAGGTAACCTGCCTGGCCCCACTACTCAGCTGCTTCACTCATTGTGGTGACAAAGGATTCGAAAGTGGCTTAAAGAAGCGTGTGCTCATTTTAGTTCACATTTCGAGAGCAGAGTTCATCGCGGTGGGGAAGGAGGTCACTTTGCATCGATATTCAGGGAACAGTGTGAGAGGAGATGGATGCTGAAGCTCACTGTCTCTTTTTTTATGCAGTCTGAGATGCCACCCATTGAACGGTGCTGCCCAGTCATGGTGGGCATTCCCACCTCCGTCAACTCTGTCTAAAAGCCCCCTCACAGACATTCCCAGAGGTTCGTTTTCATGGTGACTCCAAATCCCACCAAAGTGAGAATCAAAATGAATGACTACACCTGCCCCACTGAGACAGCAGCAGCAGGCTGCTCTGACCCCATAGTAGACAAGGGTTTCAGGGTGCCCGGATTTCCTGGAGTCCCCATACTCCTCTTTGCTAGGTGGGGCCTCAAGCCATCCGCCAATGAAGAAACAGGCCCGTTGAGGCAGGGCTAGTACCTACATGGTGCCTTCATGTCCTAGAGCTGCCAGACGTGTTTAACTTTAGATATAGTACCCGTGGGGACTTGGAGATTAGCTGGTCTCTAGACTCTGCCTCAGAACCAGGCCTTCTTTAGTGAGAGCCTAGGTATCAGCACTTTTCAATGGCTGCCTGTTAGAATGTTCTAGAATACTTCTGAGTTGAGTGCTCCCGTGCCTGAACAGGATGCCTGCAGTACTGGGGCTCCTTCTTTCTTGCTAACTGAGATTTCTGGCTGCTGAAAGAAGTCCAGGGTTCCTCAGCAGCAGCCACTGTCCTCAGCAAGCCCAGAGACAGCTTTGGAAATCAAGAGAGAGTCAAACTCCCAGTCCTCAAGTCTCTAAGGACAGCCATTTGGGGCCACCATGGAGTCCACTGTGCAGCAGCATTTTCCTTAAAGAGCCAGGCCATGTGTGGTTTTAGCAAGGCTGCTCCAGGCTCCTGTCTCCTAGAGTCCAGAACTACCCCCTCACCCACCCACCTCTGCTGCCTCGAGCCATCACAGTTCCTGCCCAGAATCCTATGCTGCCCCCACCCCTTCTCCCATTCATCTATGCCCACTTCCTTGAGTTTCTTGCAGTTTCTAGAAAACATTGCAAAACTCCAGAGAACCCATGTTCCCTGTTTCTGGTTCCCCTAAGTGAGAAAACCTCCTTACATTATGGGATGAGCCAATCTAGGCAGACATTGGCTTGAGAACACAGTGCCCCCCTCAGACATTCGCCTGTAATCGTGACAAGGTTTTTTTCATAGGTCCACCTCCTCCAAACCCCCAAGCCCACAAGCAGATTGAATGGGGCCACACTACCCCACATGTCTCCAGCAGACATATGGGGACACACCATCTTCTACCGTGCTCCTCAGCCAAGCACGTCCCAGCTCTAAGGCAAGGACTGGCATATTCAAGGACAAGAGCAGCAATCCTACAGAGTGGGGAATCTCCCAAGGGAGTCTCACATGGTCCCCAGGAGGCAAGGAAAGTTGAAAACACATGCAAGCTCCCACATGCCTGAAACCGAGGAGAGGACACACATGTGTCACTTGGTGAAGAGAACCAAATGAACGGACAGTCCAAGCTCCTAGTCCATCCCCAAACACAGCTGCCCCTCACCTACACCGAGGTCGAAGACACCCTAGCCAGTCAGGGGCTGCCAGAAGCCCTGGGGAAAATGACACATGCTGCTGAGGGAAGGGTTGCCTTGCAGACACACACTGTGCCCAAGCTGCCACCCACTCACTGTGCCAGGAGTTGGCAGTGGCCCCAAACAGATGCCAAAGCAGCACAAACTGTCTCCGTGGCTCCAAGCTGGCAGCGGCAAGAGCTATGCCTATCCTGGCAGAGGGATGAGGGGGCACAGGGCATTACTGGGACATTCACAAAGCCGACCCAGGCCTCAGGGTGAGACAGCACTGAACACTCATAGAACCTTCTAGCCGAGAGTTAGGGGACCTTAGGCATACTGTCTGCTATAACGTGAGCGTCAAGCCAAATCCTAGCCAACAGTCCTGCTTGATGACGCAATCAAGTTAAGATGGGATCATGCTGGAGTAGAGTGGGGCCTGAACCAGACTCATGACATTATAAGGAAAAGAGATGGACGGTTGACCGGGGACACACAGGGAAAATGTGATGATGACAGGAGCAGAATAGCACTTCTATTAATCAAGGGTCAGTGAGGACTGCTGACCACCACCACAAACTGGGAAGAGGCAAAGAGTGGAGGGGGCTGTCCTCCCCTGGATCCAGCATGGAAAGCAGCCTGGCCAGCCTTGCTATGGGCTTCTAACCTCCATACTATGAGGGAGTTCATTGGTGTTCTTTTCAGCTTGGCTAGTGTACTTCTAGGGCAGGCTAGGGAGATAAACCTGGCTCCAGGCGTAAGTGTGTGAGGGCCTGAGTCAGGTCACCAGAACATAAACATAAAGCCAGATACGATGCTGCCCGTGGGTAATCTCAGCGTTCCTGTGGGGAGGCAGAAAGAGGAGATTCCTGAGGCTGAGACCCAGCTGGTTTGGTACATACAACAGTGATCCACAAGGGGGAAGGTGAATATTGACATCTAAGATTGTTTTCTGATGTACATGCCGTGACATGAGCCTGCCCAAACTCATAGATACAAATACATACGCAAGAGTTAAAAAAGAAAAACCTCCCCATGACTGGGAACAAGGGACCACCAGAATCACAGGCGAGCGCTCTCCCTACAGCATGGGAGCAGGTGTCCAAAGGTGACAGGTTTCCTACGATGCTGTCACAGGTAACTTGACAAGAGACGGCTCTGATCCTCATTGTAATCCCACTTCTTAGGAGGTGAGTGACCCAGAACTATCTCCCCATGAGGCCTCAGCTTGTTTTCTCATTTGTCATCTTGGGCCATCGTGAATGTGTTGAAGAAACAAGGTTCATGACAGGAATCCAGCTGAGAGGGGGCATAATATCTTCTAAAACACCAGGGGGTTTCTGCAGGAAAGGTCTCAGCACTCAAAGTCACAATGGAGTCACACCTCTGTAGCTCAGATTTTCTACTGTGTGTCTGTTTGGGACAATGTTTTGCTATTCAGCCCAGGATGACCTCAGACATGCAGCAATCGTCTTGATTCAGCCTCTCGCGGGCTTGGATTACAGGTGTGCACCACCAAGCCTGGCTCAGCCTGCATTCTCTGATTCAGAGGTGAGTAACAGAGAGAGCATTCCAAACTCACATTGCCAGAGGATATCTTCCTAAACAACACACCGTCGGTGTTGCTTCCCTACAATCCAGCCTTGGCCAGCTCTGGACAACTCTTCTTTTTGCTGTCAATGGCTGGACTTTAAGCTGAGTGACCTCCAGGACTCTGAAAGCCTTCAATCTACAAGGCAAGCCCACAAACACAATTCACTTGGGTCTACAACCAAAGCCTTAGTTGGGATAGAAAAAAAAAAAAAACAAGAAAAATAAGGGCAGTACGTAATGACTAATTAACTTCGCTAACTATTTAAAAAGAATTACTCTGGCAAATCCTAGTATCAGGGTCTTCCTAGTCTTTAAATCATTTATCATATGGTAATATTAAAATCGTAGGCTGGTTTCTCACGAATGCATACAGCAACAGCTCAGCAGCTGCCAGGAAGCAGTCCTGAGACAGAGAATATGCCACCTTCAACTCCCCACCCTATATGCCCTTCCTAGGGAACACATCACCTTTACAGCCCCAGGAGATAGCTCTCCCCACCATGGCACCCGGTGACTAGCTGTAGCTTGTGGACCAGGCAGGCCACCATCTTCTTGTATAGGAACCAATGTGTCTAGGGAGACTGAATGAGCCATGAAGCCATGAAGATGCAGGGCTAACGCTACCATTACAGGGTGACTGTTATTTGCGTATCTGTTCAGAGGAGAGACAGAAAGTCAAAGCTGGGAGAATGGGGGGCATAGGAGACAGCAGTGCTCTGTGGTGGGGACAGAGAGCACCTGATCTTCCTCAGAGGAGTGGCTGGTTACCATCTCGTCCCCTCTCATGCAAACAGACTGAACATATTGCTTTGAATTCATGAAATGGCAATTTCATATCAAAACTCCTCTGTCGCCTGCAGCCATTTGTCTGTTGGGTTTTCTTGTTTGCTTTTCGGACACCGAGTCTCTGAGGACAGGGTTCAGGCAGCCCCTGTGAAAGACCCTGTCACAGAGCAGCTGTTAGTACAAAACAGATGAGGGGACCATAAAATCAGAACCTGGTTGGGGATGTGTGTCGCCAAAGACAGGGAGATCCAACAGAATGCTCATTCTCCATTGTCTTTTCGGGAAAATGAGAGAGGGCCTGTTAGGGCTCTGCTCTCAGAGACCAGCCAAAAGCCAAGGGAGACAGCTTTTAGCAAAGGCAGGCCTGTCCCCAGTAAAGGACCTACAGAGAGGAGGCTCTGGGTGCTGGGAACGGATGGGGGCTTGCTCAATGATGCAGAGAAGGACTTAGAAGATTCAGCCTGGAAGAAGAGTATGGCCAGCAGTAGGGACCAGGAGGGCAGAAGGAAGTGGGAGGAGATGGGGGAAGGGGGCAGTTCTGACTCCTCTCTCCATTAGCTGTGGTAGGCACAGTGCCCACTGCCCACACAAACGTACTGTTTCTTGCAAATCAAAAGAAAAAAATGTAACACTCCTATGCAAACGTGTGTGCGCCCATGTGCACGCACACACACACACACACACACACACACACACACACACACACGAGTTTTAGGGTAGAAGAAAGTGTTTTAATATAGCACATTAGAATATTCCTCCTTATATTAATGCATGTGTCACATAAATTAAACATGAATTACAACACACACGGTGGAGGGTGGGGAGAGAGAGAGAGAACCTGTATGAAGACAAAGTCTTCAGGCCCTAAAAGAGAACAGCTGTGACTGTCCGCTGAGGGAAAAGAGATGAAGAGCCAGGATGAGGAGGGTGGTTGGTACCAGGGCTGGACCAAGAGCTCTCTCACCTAAAAAGGTAGCACCATAACCACAATGCAGATGTTTACAGCACTCCAGTGACATGGTCTGCCACATGCATCACCAAAGCTCTCCGTTGTAGCCCAAAATTGTGTTCCAAGTCCTTCTCCACTACCCTACTCAAAAGATGGAGTCTAACTGCTCTTTTTTCTCCAAGTACTAGGGACTTGTTTCTAAACATGTGTCAGAGGTGATGGCACACGACTTCTAAGACTATCTTCTGCCCCTACCCCAACCCCACCCCAGCACATCAGCTACCTGTGGGAAGCACAGATATCCTGCCTGCCCCGATGCTAAGAAACATAGAATGGCCACAGAGTGATGGAGGAGGAGGGTCCCCATCCACATGCTGACACCTCGCCTCTGTGCACCTCTTCCAAGCCCAAGCACCAGGCCAGTGAATGAGGAGGCCTTTCAGATGGTTCCAGCCCCAGCCTCAGCCTGAGTACAATCTCTCCCGGGGTTCTAGCAAGAACTACCTATCTGAACAAACCAGGAGCTTACTAGAGGCAAAACCCACCATTTTGGAGACATTTTTTCAGGCAGAAATAAACACTCCCTAAGCCCTAGTTTTTCATCTGTGAAGCAGGAGCACTAGCAAAAATAACCAAGTACTTTGTCAGTGGGGCCCTGTTCTAGTTTCATTTGTGTTGTCATGACAAATACCCCAACAACAAGAGTTTTGAGAAGAAAGGCTTTGAGGTATAATTTCACATCAGAGCCCATCACTTCAAAGAAGTCAAAACAAGAACCCAAGCAACTAGTCATACTGTGTCTGATAGCTAATAGCAAACAGAGAATAAACATATTTTTGCTTGCTTGCTCTTAGCTAGCCTTCTCTCTGCTCTGGACCCCATGCCTAGGGAATAGCGCTGCCCACAGTGGGCTGGGTATTCCCATGTCAATTAACAATCAAGGAAGTTCTCCAAAGACGTGCCCATTGGCCAACCTGATCTCGGTAATTCCTCATGGAGACTCTTCTCTGGTGATTCTAGGCTATGTCAGGTTGACAGTTTAACCAGCACAGCTCTGCACCCATGAGCAGCTATATAGAAAGTCTATGCCTTTCACCCATGGCCGTTATTGCCTTGTTTGCAGAGGAGGAAACAATGCTTGTAACAGTTATGGAGGTTGTCCAGGAAACGGACCGAGAACGAGAGGATGGAGCTGGACTTAAACCCAGATCTGTGCAAGGCTTCAGCTTTCTCCCTGGGAACAGCTGCAGGCAACAGGTGCAGGCTGTGGAAGGGGTTGTGACAGCGTGAAGAATCTTGCTGGGGAGCTGTCACTCTGAATGTGGGACTTCAGGTAGAGGAGCCGCCAGCCAAGTGGAAGGGAATCTAGGGAGTGGCTGGGAGCTTCTTGCCCAGAAAAAGCAGCTTGTGAAAGACATTCAAAATGCCCTTTCTATTTTCTTGCTCATTTATTTATTTAATTTTTCTGAGACAGAGTCTCATGTATCCCAGACTGCCTTTAAACTCACTCTGTAGTCATAAGTGACCTTGAACTCCTAACCCTCCTCCCTCCACCTCCCCCGCACTGAGACTGAAGTCATGTTCCATCATGTGTAGCTAAAATAATCTTAACCATAGCCACCCTAAAAGCCTGCCTGACACTAACATGGTTTTTGCAACTGCCTTACTACCCTTAATTCTCTCAGGGTTTCTACACCAAGAGGATAGGATTTCAGTAACTCTGCTCTCCTTTCTCTAAAACAGGAATCGATAACGTTGGCAAACCGGCACCACTCAGGGACATGCAAACTGGTGTACAGAACTGCAGCAGCCGATGGTCCCACCACAGAGATTGGCCAAGTTTGGAGATCATCGCCTGGGAAAGCTTTACCAACAATCCCTTCACGTTCTGAAGCACTGGGATGGACACTGGGTGGGCAGAAGCTGTAGGTACAGCCGTGCCTGGTGAAGCCATGAGTTTTGACTGTAGTCAGCTGTCGGTACAGACACCCACTGCTCCCACACTAGGGAGGATGTATCTGAGAAGGTACAAGGCAGTACAGAGATCCAGGCCACTGAGAAATCCCAGCTGAGATGCTACAAAGCCTAGCACCTTTCACTCAGTCATACGCTGTGTGCAACAATTGCTTAAGGCATGATTCAAATTTGTCCCAGGTACTGGGGACCCAGGGAGCAGGGACTCAGAGAAGGAAGGTAGCCTTTGAGGGTGATGCCCAGAAATAATTCAGGCAGATATCAAGGTTGGTGTAGGGGCTCTGACAGCCAGGGTGCAAGGCTGCGCCAAAACCCAATGATGCAACCTGAGACACTCGCTACCCCCAGATCTACAACACAGGGCACAAACCCATCTTTTCTCAGACACAGGGATTCTGGCATCCAGTTCTGCTTTGATAACTGATTCTTCTCTTTGCTCTCATTAAAGATCCATATGAGCTTCAGAAACCAAGGGGCAAATAAGGGGTCAGCAAGCCTGAGATTTGGGGTAAGTTCCACGAGGAAGGAAAGGAATGGGAGTTTCAGAACACATGGGCAGCATGGTCACGTGAGCACAGCTGCCTATTTTCAGGAGGACACAAATGAGCTCTGTATCCTAGCCACCCTCAACAACCATGGCGGCTGCAGAGTGACTGGGTCCCCTCCTATTCATAGTAAACTTGAGCTGGTTTCTCCCTATCTCTGGTCTTTAGCTTGTTGAGCGCCTGTGGTTCATTATGGCCGTATTCCTTTCTCTAGGTTGACAACAGGGATGGGAAGCCTTCAGAGGGCACCTCTGTACACGCCTGCTAATCTTGGCATGGCAAGGTTGTCAGCCTGTCTTGAAGAAGCCTCTCTTCCAGGGCCCTACTCCCCAGAAAATGCCAAGTGATTTGTACACTGACTAGTAGGGGAGACTTTTGGGGGGAGATGAAAATAAGTAGTTGAGTGTAACCACCTGTGATCCTGGGACATAATTCTTCCTGTCCCAACTTTTCAGCCAGCTCTGCGAAAGTCACCCACCCCGCTGAGCACGGTCTACTTCAAATCATCTGCTTACTTAATAGCTGTGGACACTGACCCTCTCTTTGCACTGTCCGTAGCCACCGCCAGTGCAAAGCTCCGGGATGCTGGTGGCCTGGATTCTCTCAACTGTGGATGTGGGTCCGGGAGGCCGTTTTCAGGCCAGAAGCATCCTGAATGCATTTGCGAAGACACGGGGAGCCCCATGGCTCAGTGAATCAGGCTGGGACACTGCCCACTCCATTTCCTGCTGGCCAATGTCCACAAGAGTTGGGAAGTCAGGGCTGCAGCCAGCGTCTACCTGGCTTTCGCTGCAAACCCCAGCAAGGTCAATGGAAGCAGAGTCTGGACAGCAGGACCTTCCTGGAAGATCAGCCAATGGGAACAAACAGTGCAAGAGAGGAGCAGTGCTAATGATCACAGCTGACAGTCAAGTCCACTGCTGTGTGATGGATTTCCTTCAACATTCCACACGTCTTTGCTGTTCTGTACTTAGATTGCAGAAGATCAAGGATTGGGAACATCATGCATTGTTGTAAAACCCACACTCTTCCTCAAATACCTCTTATGGCTCCCTGTCACCTATAAGATAGCGAATACCCTTTAAATTGGCTTTCAAGACCCACTTCCATGAAGGCAGGACTGGCCCCTCCCCCAGCCCCGAGGCCTCACTACTTCCTTGCCTGTGCAGCCTTGGCCCAGCACTGCAGCCTACAGTATACTTGCCCCTCCCCCCAGCCCCGAGGCCTCACTATTTTCACTCTCACCTTTCCTCCAACCAGAAAGCCTCCTCTCTGCCTGACGGACTTGAGCTCATCTCTCATCCTCCCCAGACAGCCTATACTCCCCATCTCGGCCCGCTCCAGGCATCCCAGCCATTCAAGCTACAGGTAATTACATATCAGGTTTTTCCAAACGGTCCCTGAGTTTGTTGAAAGGAGACATCACCTCATTTGCCTTCATCCTTCATAGCATTGGGCCGCTGGCCTTTCAGCACAAGCAAGGAGAATTCACCCGGACAAGACCAGTGCTAGGAATGTCCATCCGATGCAGCTCCACTCGTCCTGGGTGTATCGACAAAGGATTCTAATTTGACATACCACAGAGACAGATGTCCACCCCTGCTTTCTGCACCACCACACACCACAGCCAGGATACAGAACCAGCTCAGACGCCTCTCACCTGAGGAAAGGGTCAAGAAATCAGAATTCTATCCCACCATAAAGAATGAAATTGCATCATTTGCAGGAAAATGGATGGAACTGGAGATCATTAAGTTAAGGGGAATAAGCCAGACTCGGGAAGACAAATCTCACACACTTTCTTTTTTATGCGGAATCTAGAGGTAAGTGCGCACACACACACACACACACACACACACGTAGCATCAAAGTATACATGGGACTACCTTGAGGAGAGGTGGGGTGAGAGAGAAAGAAGAAAGACAAGAGAAGGAACTGGGAGTTAAGACTATGAACAGAACACATGATGTGCATGCATGAAACTGTCATAATAAAACCCAGCACTATATTCAATAAATAATACAAATTAAGGGGCTGAGGTAATGACTCAGTCAGCGAAGTACTTGTTGAGCTGGTGTGGGGACACAACTGGATCCCTAGCAGTCATAGAAAAGCCAGCGTGATGGCACAGACCTGTAATCCCTGTGTTGGGGATGCAGAGCCAGGTAACTTCCTGGAGCTCACTGGTCAGCCAGACTAGGCTAGTGAGCAAGTAAGTCCCAGTTTCCTCATGAGAGAGATATGTCCCAAAACATAAGGTGGACAGCTTCTGAAGAAAGACTCCTGAGGCTGTCGTCTGGCCTCCACTCTCACATGTACACACACACACACACACACACACACACACACATTCTTAAGTTAAGGAAAAGCATGGACATGAGGTGGAGTGGAAGGGTCAGATGTGTCTGTGGCCTTTTGGGGGATGGTCCGCTGCTGAATGGGTAGGCTAGCTTCCAGGCTCCAAACCCTAGTTCCATGTGATAGCCACACGCTCCATCCCAAAGACTCCACCTTCCCAGTCACAAGCTCAGATCACCTCTGAGTTCAGTCTCTGAGAGGGTCACCAAGTAGTGAGTCTGAGTGTTGATTAGTTGCTCAGTCAAGGCCCCAGACGGGTCCCTTGTGACGAATGAACTGTGGGAGCTTAATCTTGGTCGGAGAAGACAAAAGAAGCCAGAGAGGTATCCTGCTGACCTGTATGAAAACCAGAGACGGCTGACTTAAAACTTCAGACTATATCCAGGCCAACGCAATATCACGGCTATAGCAAGTGATCTGTGAGTGTGGGGAGGATGGGACCACCGGGGTCTAAGGTAGCTGAAGAGACAGTCTAGCCCAAGAGAGACACAATCTATTTCTAGAAACTCCTTCTGAAAGACACTGCTAGAACCACATTGGCAATCCAGCCCTGTACCCGGTACCGATGAGTCATCCTATAACACCATGCCGGAAATTAGAGAGCCACTTTGAAGTCAGCTTCAGCTGGGATCATGACCCCAGAAGTTGAGGCTCATCCCCAGGGTGGAAGAGAAAAGGTTTTGTGGATTTTCCAACAGTGGGGTAGAAGATGGCACTTCTTGTAAGATAAGCCTTTCACCCAGGCCCAAGGTTCTCAGAGGGCACACCTGGGCAAATGGGTAGATTGAAGCCTGGCCGAAAGGCAAAGAGGCTAGAAAGGAGTGGGAGAGCAGCTGAGACCCAAGACCAGATGGTGCAGGGATCTACTGGACACAGCCAGCACTGGCACTCCCTGAGCCGGCCGAGAGGAAAACACAAGTCCACCGAGTGTCCCACAGATGTCTGTAGTGGGCAGAGAGAGAGAGCAGGGAGAATGGCTACGAGGGAACCAGCGCAAGGGTCGCAGAGGTGTGGCAGGATGATCCCATGCAGGGGAGGTTGTCCCTGGAGGAACATTTGGGGCAGAAATGGCCTCTAGTGACCACTCCTGTGACAGGCAACAGCCTGGAGTTTCATAGCGCCCAAGATGACACTGACCTGGAAACTGTGTTAGAAATAACACAGTTGGTCCCTCAGAGGTTCCGATTCAACAGATGTGCGGCAAAGCCAAATAATCTACATTTTAATAAGCACTCCGGAGCCTGCATAGACCGGATACCTGATTCCATTTGGAAAACGACTGGGCAGGGACAGCCTGCTGGCCTAGATGGCTAGAGAAGCAAGTGGAGAACCGGAGTGGAGTGCTGGCTCTTCCCAGGGCAGCTAGGGGAGAGAAGCAGGGCTCACAAGCACATCACTGACTGCCGCCAGGGCCACTTGCTCTCACCAACCTGCCTCCAGGTCCCGTGTGACAGCTAAGCCCTCCAGGCTTTAGATGGCTTCCCTGACAAAGAGGAGGGACGATGTCCCAGGCTGACAGGGGCATTAGCAGGACACAACACACAGAAGCTCTATGTGTCTACCATGGTAGCCTCGGCATCGAACAGGGTCTGTGCATACTAAGTGATGGTGAAACCACTGCCAACTGGCAAGTGTCTGAGAGGAAGAAGATGGCGTGGTCCAGACTTCAGGCTGGAGTGGGGCACATCACTGGTGAAGCAATGGTGCCAGGCCCACACAGATGGACACTGTAGCTCCAGGAGGTGCCACGGGGGTGCCTCCAGCAGGCCTGAGTGTCAAAACTGCACCCACAGGGACTTTCTGGACAGAGGCGATGTTGATCTTGCCGGTAAGAGTGACGGGGGAACAGCCTCCAGCTCTCCCTTTCAGAAAGCAGGTGGATTTTTCCATTCTTGCTCTCAGACGGAAGGCCCGGGATGTCGGTTTTTCACGTCTCCGTCTCCGTTCAGATTTTAGCACCAAAGAGCAGGGCTTACTCTTTTAGAAGTAGTCAATAAAGCAAGCGAAAGGGAAGACCCTACATTTACAAATCATTTTAAGCTCGCTTGTGATGCTTTCCTTAAAAACCCAAGCGCTGTCATTTTTCCACCATTAAATGACAATGACCATCATGATCATCCACTTTCTGAATTAAGGAAGTCAGAGAACCCCAAGTGGGCGGAGATGTGTCAAAGCCAATCTGGACCCCACTGGCTTCTCTGCAGCTGGGTGGAGCATGTGGCATTGGTGAGATCCCCAGATTATATTAGCAGATCCAGGCCAAGAATGGGAGCTTATGGGAAAACGCTCTGGGCATTCCCTACTTGCTTCTTAGCTTCCTGATGCTAAATGAGGCGCACACAGCAGCTCGTGGCAGATCAAATTATTAAGAAACAAAACCCACTAGGGAATCCATCGACCCTCATAAACACCACCGCCTCCTGACCTTGAGATTCGGGTTTCCATCACACCAATGCATCAAGTACTAATACACACCTCTCTAACAGGAGGTGCTTGAGCAGATACGGCCTTTAACCCCAGAAAGCCACCGACATCTGTCTTTAATAGTCACACATACTAGAAATCTCACTGCGGCTACCAAGCACCCATCTGCTCTCTCAAAGTTTGGACTCTCTGGGTCTTAATGGGAACAAGCACTGGGAAGCCTCACTTATGAATAAGAACTCCATGCTGAGCACCAGGAGGCTGTTGGTATGGTACAGATCACAGATGAATCACCACCAAGTTTTCTAACTCATTCTATTGCCTCCCCCACCTACCCCCATGAATCACCTATCATGAAACTTAAGGCTTTTGGCACCAGAGATTGGCAGTCCAAAGAGGTGGAAGGGGCGGGGGTTCTATTAGCTAAGACATCACTAGGAAGACATAGGCAAAGCTGACATCGGAACTGGACATTCAGCTGCTAGAGAAAATAACCAGGACAAGTTTAATTCCTAGAATGTGAAGCCATGTAGCCAGCTACTACGTGTTCAATGACCTCTTTTTATTCTCCATAAATTGTGGGCTGCAAATGCGACCTGGAAGTCTTGGGTCCTGGGGAGGGCTGATCTGAAGAAGTTCTGCAAACCCAGGAGCAAAGAGCGTTAGGACCATAGCCTGGCTGAGCCTCCAAGGCCATCTTAGACTTCCACCCCACAGGCATCCTGAACCCCTTCAGAACCCACACACTCTTAAGTCCTGAGCCTCCTCAGCACTGGGAGTGAACTTTAAAATCCTCACATCTATCCCCTGCTTGTACTATTTGGGAGGATTAGCTCGCTGGCACCCTGGGGTGGGGGAGGAAAAACCGACCTTTGAAAGTGTCTGTTATGCAACTTTGATTCTGTGTCCCTTGTCAGCAGGTATGGGCTCGAGGTGTCTTCTAAAGGGACTGGGGTGTCATCCTGCCTATCACTTCCCACAGCACCCCAGGGGCATATGGAACCTGATGGAGTTATTTTAGCTCTCCCCGAAGAACGGCTAACACCAACCTTTTTCAGGTCACACCTGGCTTAGTTCTGACCCTCTTTGGGGACACATGTATTCGATTTTATGTGCTTAAAAGAAATCTGATGTCCTTTTTCTTTCTTTTTTTTTTTTAAAAAAAAGTACAATTCAAGAGTTCTATCAATAGCTGAATCACTCCATATGGTCTCCACGTCAAATCTTCCATAAGCTTTTTTTAGTACAGTGGCATTATTTAAAAATTTGGGAGGAAGGACGCACTTTGGTTAGCAGACACTCTGCGGCAGCAGAGGACAGAAGTGACAGTGTGGGGTGGCTTAAACCCTTGCGGGGCGCTCAGTATCACGCCTGGCTGCGCCATTTTGATACCTCTGTAAGTTCTGAAGGGTTATCAGCTCTTAGAGCGCAGCTTCCTCATCTAACACACAAGGTGGACAATAACCACTCCCTAAGGGACAAGATGCTTCGGGTCAGGTGGCTGCTTTCTCTCGCTCTAGGTGAAAGTGACTTCACAGGAGGCCTTGACCCTCCCCCTCCCCCTGCCCCAGGCAACATGCTACCTACCTACCTGACACAGGAGGATTGACTGCATGAAGAAGCTGGCGGAGGTCCCCAGCTACTGTTCCCTGCCACTTTGAACCTTCCACTGAGTTCAGGGCTCTAATTAAGTACTTTCCATTTTCAAAACAAACGCAAGCAGTAATTACAATCTTCCCTCCTTACCTTCCAGGAATAGCCTGAGAACGAGGCAAAATCCCTAAGTCCCTTGACTTTGAAGCTCTGCAGCTAGGACGTCATGTTCTTCCTACCCCACTGACCCAAATTATATAACCCTTCTTGTGTCTCCTGCCACATGGATCCCAGAGAGGGTCACGGCTCATTCCAATGTTCTCGGGTGTGTTCAAGCGAAGCCCCTGAGGGAAACAGGCACGTGTCTTTCAGGATGGGAGTTCCGTCGTGTACTCAGGGCACTGAGGCTTGACCTAAGCCAACAAAACACGTCTTTCAAAGTGATCGGGTCTTCATTGTATCTATGGACGTCTAATTGAGCGCGTTACATAATCTGGGTGTACATAACATTCTGGATCTATTAATAACCAGCAGTGGGCAAACTCTAAGGATTCTTCGAGTTCAGAGTTGAAAGATACCGGTTGTTACTAACCATACACATTTATATGCAAACATAAAGCCCCGTCATACAGAGCAGAGCCCAGACCCAGAGAGTGGGAGTAAACTGTCCCAACGCACGAACAAGCAGGAGAGCTAGTTTCCCAGCCACTTCCTTTTCTCGAACACCTTCTATGGTCTGTCCAAGCAACTATCCTTAGTGACAATCACTGTGTAGAATGGAACACCTCAGAGACCCCACCGTGCTGAACATGTCCCACCATCAAAGCCAACAGCCTCACTCCCAATCCAACAGGGTAAGCCCACAGAGGAATCACCTTTTCCTTGTTATTTATTTATGCACCCTTCATAGCCTTTGCCCTCCCACAGAAATCTAGGCACCTCAGATGCATCTTAGCCAGAGGCCAGCCTAGGTACTGTGTGGAAGAATTCAGGTTTTGAGACCTTCTAGAAAGAGAGAGTGGGTTTCACCAAGCAAAACTGAAAAGGAGGAAATCTATTCTGCATCGTTCATTTTCAGGGCGTTGTGCATGTGTGTGCAGGGGAAAGCCCCAAAGATGTGAGAAAACTGATGGATTAAAAAATTAAATATCAGAATGGGGATCAATGGTGTATCGTGTAACCCAGTTTCGGGTGCTAGCAGTATGATATATGATCCAAAAATCGTTATTTCATAATTACGTTGTCATCTTCAGGAGTAACTTAATGAAGACCGTTTCTCTATATTCATTTTTTATTCAAAACTGTACCCATTAATCATGAGGACCTAAAACACACAGTTCTGGGAGATTAATACCACCACCAAGAAGCATTGTTTTCTCTTCAACAACCCCACGAGCATGCCAAAAAGAAAGGAAGCTTCTTTTCTGGCTTCGTGAGTTTCAAATAGCCACCAAACCCTGCTGGGCACAGAGTTTCCGGGAAAAGGTGGCATGTGTCCATTTGACTTGGGATTCGGTACTGCTTTAAAAGGCTCATTAATCTACAACTTTAAAAGACTGGCAACAACCCATTGACAGCCCATAGGTCAACTTGAGGCATTCAGCTCTAATAAGAGGCCCCAAATACAATAAAATTAAGTGAGGGTCTGAGCACCCTCGCTGGCCACCTCTCTCCTCACAGCCTCTGTGAGTGCACTTGGTGGACTCCGCCTGGCACTAACATAATCGGCAGAGAGAAGAGGCAGGAGACCAAACCATTCCCGACTGGTTACTTGCTGTTGGCTCAGGCTTGGATTCACTTACAAAAATGTAGCTGATTTTTTTTCCAGAGGGCAGCAAGGCTTGTTAGCCATGCTGCTTCCCAGCCCGCTATGTGTCAAGGTGATACATTGAATTTGATCAGTTCAAGCGGCCAAAGCCATCTCTCCAATTGAAATGCCTAACCTATTCCATAACCCCAGTCTGGCAACTTGGAACGTTTTATAGCCGCTATGTTTTGGCCCAATAAATAATCCACTGAAGCAGGGGCATCACCTCCTTTGGCTGAACCTGACTGGCATTGCTCTTTGAGCACCAAATCCTCTTCTTGGAAATCAACAATCTATTCAGTCCCTATGTCTGTGAAAGATGGGCCTCCCAGAGCCTAGTTTAGGCTTGTGACCCGCTAGTTCTCGGACCCAGAGTCCTGGACCTTGGAGGGATCTGAGACATCATTCAACCCAGCCCAGATCCTTCTGTTAACACAGACACTGAGGTCCCTGGGGCAAAGGGTCTTCCCCTGCGCACCACCATCACTTTCCACATGGAGGTGACAGGTGACTTAAATACTCAACACCTTAAACAGATGTTCAGACAAAGACCAAACGATTTCCCATGGCCTCCTTGGTTAGGATTACCTACATGCACTTAGGGGAAGAGTCACAGGCTGCATGTCAGGGAGGCTGGGCAAGCAGAGAGCCTCATGTCTGTGTCAAGGCCTGTCCCATCTCCCTCTGGGCCCAGAAGTGTAAAGTTCTGCTGACACACAGAGCCACGGCAACTATGAGTCAGGACCCAGGTGGCCTCTGCCTTCTGGCCATACGGAATCAGCCCCCAGCTCCTGCGAATTCGCTATCTCTAATATTTGCACAACCAGCCCAGGTGCTGCTGCTGCTGGGTCTTGCCCAGGAGAAAGTCTAAGGATGCCCAGTGAGGCTGAACTTGCTTGCGCACCCAGCACAGAAAAACACACATAGGAATAACTGAAACCCCTCTCCATCCTTCAAGAGCCCTGGAAAACAGCCGGGAAAGAAAGCACAAGGAAATGTATTGATCCCTCCCCCCCCCAAGACACACACACAATGTACCCCCAACTGAACTAAGAGGACGCTTCACAGTTACCACATGTCATGATTGGCAGCATTAGATGGAGGGGTGAATGGAAAATGCATTCTACTAGCAATTTATCCCGTCTCAGCCGTCATTGGAAGGCGTCTTTTCACACACATGCAGAGGCTCTTGAGGCGGGAGCAGCTAGTGGAGGGAATGAGACAGGCGTGTTTGTGACAAAAGGATCAGTGTAATGAGGTGGTGAGCACCTTGCTTTCCACCTCGTGACCTTGATTAGCATATCCAATCACTCTGGGCCTCAGTTTCCTGATCTGAAATACTGAGAATGAGAACCTGTTTTCCTTGGAGCGGTTTGAAGATACACCATCCAGCAATGCCTGGACACCTACCAAACATCAGGGTCCCCCAAGTGACTAAGTCCGAATCTAGGTTTCACACATAGATGCTTATCTAGA
This sequence comes from Microtus ochrogaster, assembly GCF_000317375.1. Taxonomy (NCBI): domain Eukaryota; kingdom Metazoa; phylum Chordata; class Mammalia; order Rodentia; family Cricetidae; genus Microtus; species Microtus ochrogaster. The sequence continues at coordinate 40,636,375 of NC_022009.1, read as the reverse complement.
CCAAACAGGTCTCTTGCTTGCCTGCGTGTCAAGCCCGCTGCTGTCTCCCAGATAGCCCAGGAAAACATCGGGTCTTGAAGGCACCTTGGCAGTTCAGACTCAGGTAGGGTTTGGGGACAAATTCCAGGCACTGGATGGTGAATGGAGAGGGGGCTTGGAGGCTGCTTCTGAGCCCTGCGAAGGGGCTTTGTTCCCGAGGCTAAGGGCCTGGCTTACCGAGAAGAGCATCCGGAGGCAAGTGGGGGGCGCGCAGGGCACGCAGCAGAGCCACAGCCTGGCCCGGGCCCGGGGCGCGGGAGCCAGAGGAAGGCGAGAAGGAGGAGAGAGAGGTGGCCGCGGGTTCCTGCCTCATTCTCCCAGGCAGCAAGGACCCATTGGCCGCTGCCGGCTGAGGCTGGCCACCAGGCACCAGAGCTGGATCGAACTGCTCATGTCCCCGTCAGCGGCTGGCGAGGTGTGCGCGTGGCTGGGTTGTCTGCAGGCGATACTTGGGGGCTCCTCATGCCCCGCGCCTGGGCTCGGAGGAAGATCTCTGAGGACAGCAGCGCCCGGGAAAGGAGAGAAAGAAAGCGTGAGAGCGCACAGAGCTGCGCCCTGCTGGGCCAGGGGCGGGCAGCACAGCGCGCCCCACCCACCGCGCTCTGCGCCCCGCGCCGTGCACCCGCTGGCCAGTCGAACCCCAGAAACTTTAGCACATGGCCGGTCTGCCGGCCGCGGTGGCCCGAGACGCCCCAATAGTGGCGTAGTCCCACCCGGCCCCAGATCGCAGCTTACTGGCCACCACCGCAACCGCAGCCGAGGGTCGCCCACCTGGCCGCACTGAGAGTGGTGCACACCAGCTAGGGAGTCGGAGGGGGCGGCGACGTCGGGGTCCCCGCAGGAGATGGGTAGCTCGACAACGGTGATGAGCACCCTTAAAGCATCCAGGGAGGGGACCGCTAGCCAGCCCGGGGGGTCTGCAGACCCCGACAGGGGAGGTTCAGTGAGTCCCCCGCCCCGCTGATGCTGACGACGCGCGCGGGCTTCCCTGGCCCGGGTCTGCGGAGCCAGCCCTGTTACCTAGCGACTCGCTCCGGGAAGCCCACGCTGACGCGCTAGGAGCTGGGCTGCGGCAGAGGGGAGGGGAAGAGTAGGGAGGGGAACGAAGAGGGAGAGGAGGGGAGCTTCGGTGGGGGAGGCGGCAGGGGAAGGCTGATGTTGCCGGCTAGAGCTCCTCCCTCTACCTCTACGTCGCTGCTGGGGAGTGGGCCGGGGAAGACCTGGCCTCAGCCTGGTCCGGTGTATCAGGGACCTCCTGGGTGAGGGTGGATGGAGGGAAAATGATAATAATGCACGTTCCCCAGTGCTGGGTTTACAGCAGCAGGTGGCGGCGACGTGGCCCGTGGAGGCCTGACGCCTATAGGAATGCAGAGATGAGCCAGCGAATGTGGCTGGGGGCGCATTGTGTGTGAGACGCCCCTACCCACGTGGAGTACTTGTGGACCTAGGGACTTGGGTAAGAAAGGTGCCTCCCCTTTCCTGGCCTCCTCTCCTTCCTGGACATCTGTTCTTGCTCTGTCCTCATCATGGAAGCTCTGGTCGCTATCTCTTGGTTCTGAGCTCCTCCTACCTCTCGGAGAACCGGAGGATGTCTGCTAGGTTAGTAACCGCTCTGTCTCCAGCCCCATGACTCCCTGCCAACGCACCTGGTGTCTAGTTACAGGAACTCAAAAATCTGCCTCCAGGTGCCTTCCTCTTTGTAGATTCGCTGCCTCTCAGGCTAGAATGGGCTTCAAGCCGTGGTGCATCCAATTGTTTACAGTTTATAGGACGTGGCAAAGTAACTTAACATCCTCACTAAAATGGAGTCTTCGTCCCAAAAGGCCATAGTTAAACAGGTCCTTGGGGTACATGAATGTGAGCACACATTTCCTGTAAGGTGTACAGTACATCTTCTGGTTCTCCAGAACCTCTCCAAAATACACCCCTACGGCTCAAAAAGAGTCCTTGTCAAAGCAGGCTGGGACCGCGGTCTCTGAGGTTCAGGGGACAAACAGCCAAATGCAGTGGGTACCTTCGAAGTAGAACCTAGACCCTGTGGTTAGCAGATTCTCAGATCTCACCACCACCACCACCACCTCCACCACCAGGGCAGCAGCTGGGTGCAAGGATTCCTCCATATCTGAAAAGCATGCACACGTGGGGACATCCTTTCCCTTCCCACCAGCCCCAGGACAGGCGCTCCTGCCACCTCCCCAGAGGACCAGTCCCAGCTCCATCCCTCACTCTTTCCAGACTGCTGTTCTCTTCCTGGCTGGTGTGAATGAGAAGCAGAAAACAGACCTTATAGAGAATCACACCTTCTCGGGACCCACATGGTGTCCAGTATCTCCGGAGCAAGGAGACACTCCCTCTTAGAAGACTTTGAGAGTGTGGGATGGAGGAGGGGGCCTCTGAGGCTTTCCTTGGTAGTGATGGTCTGCAAATTTGGCCTTTTCTCCATTTATTTATTCATCTATATTGTCGAACCCCCTGCTAGGTCTTCCAAGCAGAAGCCAGGCAGAAGCCAGGCAGGGACCTCAGATGGCATTGTTATTTTTTTCCCTAGAGAAAGCTGCTGTCGTCATTCCTAAGCTGGTGCCGAAGGTCCCAAAGGTTTCCGGAGGATTGACCTTTAGTCCACACTGGGAGCCAAAGCTGGGTCCTAATATCAGTGAAGGATGTGGCAGAGCCAGCAATAAAGTAGATGAACTTGCCAACAAGAGAGAAGGCAAGTCAGGCAAATGGTTAAAAAGCAAAAAGCAAAAAAACAACAAAACAAACAAGCTCAGAACAATAAAAGCAGAATGGGCCACTAACGTTTAGAATAGATCTTTCCACTTCAAATAATCAGATCGGGAAAATTCCTCGCAGGATGACCCAGAGGCCTACCTTTTAGTTGAGTCCAGATTCAATCAACCACCACACATAGCTAGTCACACACTGTGTAGCATCTAGAGATGCTGATCTCATAGGAATAGAGAATGCAGGAGTGCATAGCAGACAGAGGCAGGAGAGGACAGGCTGAGGAAAGTCTCCAGGTTCAAAGCTACAGTCAGGAGGAATCATTGCCAGGGTTCTGCCACACAGCTGAGTGGTTGTGCATAACAATATCACGATGCATATCTCAAAATATGAGGAAAAGAATGTGAACTGATCCTTCCTTCTCTCCTTCCTTCCTTTCTTTTTTCTTTCATTTGACAGGGTCTTTCTATATATTCCAGACTGGCCTAAAACTCTCAAACCTCCCATCTCAGTCTGCTGAGCATGTGTGCCTTGAGAAAGAATTTCAAACATGTTTTAACACACACACACACACACAAATGTTTGATGTAGTGGATATTCTTATTAGATGCAGATGTCACGCATGCAAGCATCAAAAGTCACTCCAGGTACTATATGTGTGTGCAATGATCATAAATAATTAAAACAAACCTGCAAGATCATAATATCCACCTGTTAACGACTTTCTCCAGTGCTCATAAATCTTGAAGCTTTTGTGTCCCTGTTGCCCTGGCTTCTGTCACACCTGTAAGAGGATGAATAAATACCTGAGCCTCACAGTCAGTCCCAGGGCAGAGTCCAAACTTGATTCCGTGCTTCTTCCCGGGTAGTGCGGGGCCGCCCTTTCCAAATGATCTTGCTGAGTCTTTCTTGCTGTCCCCACAACTTCAGCTTCTGTGAGATAAAGGCTACAGGGAGATGAACAGAGCATGTGCTAGCCAGAAATGTAGGGTGACCAGCAGGGCCCGTCCACACAGCTGCAGCACCTTGACTCATAGAACGTGGACCAGTGTGGGAAGTGACTTGACCAGGAGGAGGAGAGGAAGCAGAAAGACACCACCGTTTCATAGGAAAGGAAGTGATGGGTTCTATGTCCTTCCTTTGCAGTTAAGCAATTAACCGCTAGACTTCATTGCAGAGGTAAGAAAGACCTGGAACGGACACTGGGACCAGCCAAGACAGTAGGCAAAAGGAAAGATGTTCAGAAAGAGGTGCCATCAACTTCGAGGGACTGTCTTGCCAGATCTACGTGACCCCTACAGGTCAATCCAGAACACCAAAGACGTGGTTGCATTTCTTCAAAACAAGGAAGAGCACTTTCACACTAGATCAGTGATGGGCAAATTATATTTCACGGACAAAATCCAGCTCAGCAAGCAACCTTTGTTAACCATTATATGGGTTCACAACTGCCTGTTTGCTTATGTGATAAAGCAGGGTACGGAGACTTATTACTACCTAGCCCCAGGTAAGAAAAGCCCAACACCAGAAGGGCTGTCTTGGTAGGTAGCGAGTTTCCTGTCACCTGCGATTTTGCGATCAAAGACAGATCTAATAAATTGTGACATATTGAGAAGGCACCAAGAGAACGGCCATAGAGACTGCGAGAGTCCAGCTTCCTTTCAGGTGTTCAGGTGTTCTTGCTCTCTGGTCATCATAGAGTTAAAACTAAAGGTAAGTAGCCCCGCTACAGAGCACCCTCAGGAGGGCCTGTTGCTTCCCAAACCAGTATCTGATGTCTAACGGCAAGTGCACTGGCTCTTGCTTCCTGCTTTCTGGGCCATCGTTATACCCAGGTGGCTCAGGTGATGGTCCCATGTGAAACTCTAAAACATGACACTTAAATAGCTTAGGGTTCTGACGTGAGACACAATTGCTCCTGGCATCACCGATCTATTCCTGAGAGAATGTTAAGCACCAAAGACACTTTACTTGGAGCTTGTTTTCTTCTATGCAAAACTAGCTATTGGGCAAGGAACTGACCATGCCTTGACCACTGACAAAATGCACAGTGTCCAGACTGTACAAGCAGGATATGAGAAAAAAGGCTGCCAAGCTTTGCCAAGACAGTTTTGAAATTTTTTCCTGCCTCTGAAAATGGTCTGTCAGTTACTTTAGGCCTTAGCCAAAGTTGGTTGCTTGAACATTGCAAATGAGACTTTGGGTGATTGCCCAGGTAGTCAGTTGTCTCTGTCATCTACTGTACATTTTGGAAGCTGCTTGATTGCACTTCCTGCCTACTCAAGTAATATCATCTCCCTTTTCAGGCCTTCGATGGGGTTAAGGATTAGATAGTCGTAGTTACTTTCCTCTTATGATTTAGCCAAGCCATTTCTAATACAAGACTTAGACTCTTTAAGGATAAAATGATTATTGAAACATTTAGCATATGTTCTTTGTTTAATATTGTTTATGCTGGTTGCAATTCTAATTTTTATACTTGATATCTGTTCTTATTGTATATAGTGTTGTATTGGGTTTGGAACTCTCTTATTTAGACAAAAGGGGGAGTGATGGGGAACCTCCATTAGCTAATGGCCTTTGAGAGGCTGGACCAGGTTGAGGCGTGGCTTTGGGTAGCAAAAGCCACAGCCTGTCCACTCGCCCCTCTCTTCCTGCGCTCCACACCTGGATGTTGGACCCCCATTCCTGTTCCAGGAGTTCCCCTTTTAATAAAGAAAAACCTTAATATACTCTATTTGGAGCTAGTGTGGGATTATTTAATTCACATTCCCCCCCTCCTGATGTGTTCCACTTTACATGTGTTTACAAGGGGTTAAATTTTGTGTTGGGGAAGTCAGTTCATTGGGCTTCTGTTGGGATTTTCAGGACATCATTCAGCAAACTACCGGACTCTGCACTGGACAGAGCATTTGCCCTTGGAGGCTTGGCTCTCTGGACCCCGGACAGCTTGAACAGATTTCAATGGTGATTTGGAAATGTCAAAAAACAAATGCAATACACAGCCAGGCTCATTGATTCAGGGAGGCTGACTCCCAATGCTATTAATGGGATCTCTCGGAGGAGAACCCAAAGTCCATGGTCATTTTGCTGCCCGCTTAGCCAGATTGAATATGAGACAGGTCAAGTCTCTCTGTCTCAGACAGGCCCGAAAACAGTGTGGTGTGATGGTGGCAAGGGCAAATGTCTCCTGCCATAATCTATGGTGGGTGCAGAGACTTCCCAACCAGCAATGGAGAATGTTCCTCCATGAAGAATTGGCACAGGCTGAATTGATTAGACTTGCTTGTGCTGTCTCTGTGTGCACAGACCTGCCTTCCGGTCCCTAAGCAGCTCTATCCCACCCACGCTGCAGCGCATTCGAGGTACCAATATTTCTACAGTCCTCGCTACTTTGAGAATTGATTCCTCTCCCTCATCAAACTAAAGTGGCAGCAGGAATGAGCTTAGTCTGCTTTGCAGCTTGCATTATTCTTGCCATGCTATTTCCAGGTGCTGGCAAGGTGTTTGGTCCTCCAGATGCCCCCAGGTGGGGTTTTCCTTCTATTCAGAAACAAAGGCATCCATTCTCAGGCCTTTGTACCTACTCATACTCAGTACCTACTTAAGCCAAAGGTGTGGCTTGTTCTCTAGCTAGGAGAAATCTTAATGTTATCTAAGGCATTGTTAGAATTGTGCACGACCACAAAGACGACCAGTGGCTTCCACCCAGAGCGACTCAGATCAAATGCCGAGAAAAGCATCTCCAAATGTCTTTCCAGAGGCTCGCTAAGTCAGACACACCAGTGTTTTCTATTCCCCATTCTTCTGTGACAGCAATTATCTCATTTCAGAGCTGGCACATCACTTCTCCTTCCTTTCTGGCTTCTGCCAGCTTTGTTACAGGACACATCCCTTTCCTGCCTTCTTCATGGCTACATCTCCCAAAACCAGAGATCGGACAACCTTACATTCCTAAATGAAAGTTGCTTATTTTTTCTGCTTTTTTCTCTCTCTCATGATAACGTGTGGTGTGAGGGACCAAAGAACAATAGCCTTGTTGCCACTTACAAACTTACTTTCAAACAAAGCCCCTTCCTGGGGACTTTATTTATGATTCCCCAAAGCTGACTTGCTGGGTTTTGGGCTCTTGAGGTTAAATTGGAAAAAAAATTGTGAAATTAATTATTGTGTACACACCACACTCATTATTCCATTCCAGGGAATAATATTACCATAGTAAATGCAGGTCTGCCGGGAGATTGTTTCATAAAATGGGCATTTCCGGAAAATTGCTAGAAATGTGAAGGCCGTCACACTCCCTGGTCTTTCCTATCAGACTCAGCTGTCCATAATGTTAATTGCTCCAAAACCTGACTCATGCTCTCCGATGATGGGGGGCCATCGTTACAACAAGACAACGTGCCGTGAGCTGACATATGACCTGAAGCCACTCAGCAGAGCTGTCTGCTCCCTCCACCACACATGCCCAGCTGACCATGCCAACTGGGGCCACTGACAGGAGCTTCCAGCCATCACCTTACTTGTGCTTACAGAAGAGATGTCTTGAGTACTGGGAAGGCAACGTTTCTTTATCCTGGTTTTACATTTATGGTCTTTACAATGGCTTTATTTATTCTAACCAGTCAGCAACCAGCTTACCCCATTAGAGGCTCTGCATACACATTCCACCTTGAGATCCCAGGGACAGATTCCTTGAGTGATAACAGAGGGAGGGGATCTGGATTGCTACGAAAGCTGATGTCTCAGGAGACACAGGAAGAACATTGGGCAGCGAGGGTGATTATACAGATAACCTGTTCTAGAAAACTGCCAAAGATACATCACCAAGGAAAGAAGGCTGAGGCCTGAGATCAGGATGTGAGTCCCCTGCTGGAGTCCCTCATCAGTTACCCTCATCATCAGCACCATCACTGTCATCAAACATCAGTTACCTTCATCATCATCACCATCACCATCATCTCTATCATCAGTTACCTTCATCATCATCACCATCACCATTATCTCTATCATCAGTTACCTTCATCATCATCATCTCCATCATCAGTTACCTTCATCTTCATCGCCATCACCGTTCATCTCCAACATCAGTTTCCGTCATCATCACCATCACCATCATCTCTATCATCAGTTACCCTCATCATCATCACCATCACCATCATCTTCATCATCAGCTACCTTTATCATCACCATCACTGTCATCTCCAGCATCAGTTACCGTCATCATCATCACCATCATCTCCATCATCAGTTACCGTCCTCACCATCACCATCACCGTCATCTCCAACATCAGTTACCCTCACCGTCATCTCCATCATCAGTTACCTTCACCATCACCATCACCGTCATCTCCAACATAAATTACCCTCATCATCATCACCATCACTGCATCTCCATCATCAGTTACCGTCATCATCATCACCATCACCGTCATCTCCAACATGAATTGAGCCACAGCTCTGTGGCAGCAGCCCCTTTCACCTCAGCCTACAGTTCACAAGCAGGTACATTCCATGAGCTGTTTGAAAGATGGAAATATGGCAATCTCTAGAGCCCAAGACCATCTCATCTACCATATCCTAATGTATCAGAGGCCTATGTCAGACACTGAGCAGTTATCAATTGCACGCTAATAGCAAACATCTTATACCATTGCTCTACAAGTCGGGGTATCATCTATAACATCCTGCACCTTCCACCACTCAGGTGTAAATGAAGACCTTTGGAGAAGAACCTCTCTTTTTTCTGAGGAAAACAACAGCAACAGAGCAAACCACAACAATGGAAAGCAAACAAAAACCCTGAGGCTGAAAGTCCATCCTTCTGTCCTGTCCAGTCTCTGTCACTTCAGAGCTCTCCCGCTCAGAACACTGTGTCATCACAGCTGCTTTTGGACAAAAGATAAAATTTTTTTTCCATTTCTTCTCCATCCTTATTTCCTCTACCATCAGTTTTAATTGTAAGGAAGGTTGGTAGATGCATCAATGGAATGTACTATGTTTCAGAGACCATTTAGGTTCATGTCAGGAGCTCACAAGATGGTTCAGTGGGTGAAGG
>NC_022009.1:40621350-40626944 GCF_000317375.1 Microtus ochrogaster | reverse complement strand
AGGGAGGGAGGGAGGGAGGGAGGGAAGGAAGGAAGGAAGGAAGGAAGGAAGGAAGGAAGGAAGGAAGGAAGGAAGGAAGGAGAGAGGGAGCATACCAGAATGGTATGTTTCCATCAGTTTTTTCTTCGTGCCAGTCATTCAAAGTCCTTCTGGGGACCCCTTGCTAACCATGTGTCACAGAAGCTTGTCTGACAGTGTACAGTCCTTGAGAACAGAAAAGGTAGATGAACAGGAAATTCATGAAAATGAAGTGTGTGATGGGGTCTCTACTTTTCTGTCACAGTGTTACTAATTCAGAAACAGGGTGGGGGATATCTGTGCAGGGGTGTGCATACACACTCATCCATGCTCAGTCACAAATTCAGAAGGGGGCAATCGTGCAGTGTGTGAATGCACACTCATGCATGCTCGGTCACTAATTCAGAAGGGGGCAATCGTGCTGTGTGCATGCACGCTCACCCATGTTTGCTCAGATGGCTGGGGAAACTATAGAAGGAGAGGAGTGTGAGACGCAACAGGCAGTGATGGGTGATGGCTGAATTAATACAGAGCAAAAAAGAGAAAGGAAACAGACAGCACGAATACAAGGAAATCTGTCCCAAAGACTCCAACTCTGTTGGCTCAGCCAAGCTTCTCTGGAAATGCAGGAGAGAATATGCTCACCCTCCTCATTCTGTCTCGCAACTGCGAAGTGACTAGCATCCACCAGCTGCTGTGTTGAGAGCTGAGTAGGATAGAGGCGTGGAAAAAAGTGCAGTGTTCCAAACAAAGACATTGACTTGGGAATGCTGACTTGAGAACCAACTCAGAGCCGCCCTTCTCTTCCCTGACAAAGGCTGAATCGTCCTGTCTTACAAGGACCCTGGGGATTCTTTGGAGGATGGAGTTAGATTGTGACTGGTGCAGAGTCAGAGCCTGTGAGATGCTACAGCATTTAGTGATGATTCCCCCTGTCCTGGAGTGTAATATCTAGGAGGAGTCGATAAAGCCATGAGTATCCCCCAATTGGTGGCAGAACATACGCAACTTATTTTAAAACCTATTGCAACTGCTTTTCCTTTATTTGGGGTGGGAGGTGACAATAGCTGTAGTGACCATAGATTGAACACCTGCCATAAACTTTGCAAAATGTTGACACTCCCCGACTTGTTTTATTTAATTCCTTAACCAAACCCAAGAGGTGGGCCACATGTACACTACTTACAGAGAAGAACGTTCAGTCAGAGGTGGTCAGGACACATCTGAAATCAATGTATCGGTTAGCTTTTGCTGGTAGCCACAACACACATTTTCTGTGCGGGTATGGGGGTGCACATGTGTGTACATGAACAGGAAGGCCAAATGCTGATGTGTGTCTTGTTCAAACTCACTCCACCTCATTTGGTGAGATAGGGTCTCTAATGAACCTGGAGGTCAACAATCAGGCTGACCTGCCTGTGTATCGCAGGGTTCCACCTTTCTCTACTTCCCCAGGCTGGGATAATAGGGTTTTTCATATGGATATTGAGGATTAACTTTTGGTCCTCATGCTCACACAGCCATTTCTCTGGCTTGTCTCTCGACACACACTTTATTATCACACAGTTATTGTGTTAGAAACAGAGACCCGTCTTTGTTGGGTTTTCTGTCAAGCAAGCCAGCCAGGGCTGGGACCTCAGCAGAGGGCTCACTGGGTTCATATCCACCTCAGCTAATTGCTCATGCCACCATTGGCACAGTGGAGTTCCCCGAGAGAAGCTGAACTTGCTTCAGCATTTCCCAGCTGACTTTTGGCTAGGGGCCACTTTCAGTGCCTTGCCATGTGGGCCTCTCCATTGGCTTGCAAACTGTGCAAGTTGAGAAGGCAATAAAAAGAGTCTGCTGGGAAGATGAAGCCATAATCTTACATAATCTGATGGCCAGCATGGCACCCTCTCACCTTTGCTATGCTTTATTGGTTAAGAGCAAACCACAGATCGTGACTGCAATCGAGAGAAGAGGGTTTGACAAAAATATGAAGCCTGAGAATCTGGGTCCTTGGGGACATCTCAGAGTCTCTCCAGCATCCCACCATTTGGTTCTAGTAAATGACCCCTACCGTTGTCCTGCCTTGCAGCTGTCCTTCTGGTTTTCACCTTGCTGAGGTAATCTTTCTATTCTCAGAGGCACACAGCTCCAGCCACGCCCTCCTCCATAAGGCACACGTGATCATTTCAGCCTCCTTCCTCTGGTCTTTCTTGTGGACCCTTTAACCTCTACAGGAGCAGACATGGAAACTGTGAAACATCACTGTGATTAACCTTTTCCTATGGAACCTGCTTTGTGGACTCTCAAAACATATTTTGTGGGATACATTTCATGCCATAAACCATACAGTTTCATGATTCTGCATGGATCCATTAGGGCTCGTTTACTGGGTGGAAAAGAAGGGGACAGTTATGACCTCAAGGTCACCATACCCACAGGAACAAGACCCTGATCAGCTTCATGATGGAGTTTAGGCCTCCACACTCAGCAGAAGAGTAAAAGCTGTACTAGAGGAACAGAGTTACACACCTTCATTAGGTTCTTCCATTTACTACTATTTCCTTGGGGAAATGCACTTGAAAAATTAAATTTGACCCTATGGACCGAAGAGGAGCCTCAGTAGATGCTAAAATGAGGACTAGGGAAGGCAGGGAAGTATATTGAATATTCTCCCTTCTTCAGTGAGTGTCCTTGTTTGTGTGCCTTCTAGACTTCACCCAGAGGCAACCCTCATCCCATTCTCATTGCCCCAACTTTATCTCAGACACTCGGGCTTCCTCGTCTGATGCTTCAGCCTCTGGCCTCTTGGCCTCCAATCCATTCTCCATTGTGCTAGCCTAGTGATCTTCTGTTATGCAACACACACACGCACACAAGTACACTCACAGGTATATAAATCTACTCTCTTCAGATAGGGAGCCTACAACAGACCAAAGTACATATATCACCAAAGTCGAACTTGATAAAACATTTCATATGTGTTTTATTACTTACAGGAACACAGGTGCAGTGATTTGAATAAGAATGGCCCAATAGGCTCATATATTTGAATGCTTAATCACTGGGGAATAACACTATTTGAAAAGACTAAAAGAATTAGGAGATGAGGCTTTATTGGAAGTGTGTCACCGGCAGTGGGCTTTGAGGTTTCAAATGCTCAAGTCAGACACCGTCTCTTCCTGCTGCCTGTGGATCTAGATGTAGAGCTCTCAATGTAGAGCTCTCCAGTACCATGTCTGCTTGTGTGCCCCTCCCGCATACCGTGATGATAATGGACTAAACCTCTCAAACTGTAAGCAAGCCCCAATTAAATGGTTTCTTTTATAAGTGTTACCTTGGTCATGGTAATTCTTCACAGCAATAGAACACTAAGAAAATAGGTGAGGGGTTACTTGCAGGAGTAGAAATGACTCAAAGACAGCTGTATCACCAAAGTCCACCCCAAGATGGTGACAGCTCACAAAAGCTGGAAACATAGAACACATGACCTGCAGGCAGCTCTGTAGGTTGGAGAATGGCTTTTCCAGGTGGCTCAGTTTATCTGAGCCTCTCTAGACAGCTCAGCAGGCTCAACTTCTAGGCAAACTGGCTGTTTGAGACTCTTCATTGCAACTTGGCTTATCTGAGTGATGCTCAGCCATCTTTACTTTCTTTATACTCTTGAGGAAGGAGGAGCCTAGGGAGTCTGGCCAGTTTCAGGGACTTCCTAATGCTATTTGGAGTTGTTTACTTCCTTTCATAATGAGCTTCCCTGCTGGATGGAATGTTCTAACCTGAAGGAAATGGCTTTACAGCCTACCAAGTCATAAAAGTAGCTATGACATTCCTTGCCCTAAGACTTTCCACTGGGGCCACCCATGAATAATAAAACCTCTGGCTGGTTCATAAAGTCTACAAAGACAGCCGTCACTCAGTGATGCCTTATACTTTTTAAACAACCTCTCTACACTGACAGTGTCTGCACACAATTTCCCACATTCCCATGGTGAGTATGGTGGTTTGAATAAAACGTCCCCCATAGGCTCATAGGGAGTGCTGCTATTAGGAAGTGTGGACTTGAGAGAGGAAGTGTGCCACTGGGGGTAGACTTTGGGGTTGCAAATACTCAAGCCAGGCCCAGAGTCTCTCCTGCTGCTGGAGAATCTGGATGTAGAACTCTTAACCACTTCTCCAGCACCATGCCTGCCTGCTTGCTGCCCTGCTCCCCTCTATGATGACAATGGACTAAACCTCTGAACTCTGAGCCAACCCGAATTAAATGCTTTCCTTTATAAGAGTTTCTGTGGACATGGTGTCTCTTTACAGCAATAGAAACCATAACTAAGAAAGTGGGAATGAGAAATAACATCGGCAAAACTACCAATCTCTTATAGGTAGGATGCAGGTGTGCACCGTGGGTCTTTCTAATAATATCCCTCCAGCACAAAGCAGATGGTGAGTCAGGATGAAAAGCACATGCCCCAGCAGACTCCAGAAGGTTCTCCTTTGTCAGGTACACAGAGTACTGTTTCCCCTGAAGTAGCTTCTGGGGTCCAAATCAGGATTCTTGGGCCCTGGCCACCATGCTGTGTCAGTCATGACAGCATCATTTCTGACTACATGTGCCTGACTCACGGTGGAGCCTGCAATGTCATCAGGAACCGTGACTACATACAAGGTCTTTCATGTCCCTGTTTCTAACAAATGTCTTCTCTCTTTGCACTTCTCTATGTGTTCCATAGTATGAGTTCACCATGTTACAAATATTTCAGATTCACCAAATATCTCAGTTTCCTTCCAACTCTTGGCATTTTTTTCCACAGCATGCCCCCTGTGTCTAAACACTTATAGCTCTTCCTTGTTCTTCTAGATTACTCCTGTTCAGTTTTCAGTCTTAAAAGTCCTTGCAAAATTCCCTCTTTGAATCACACTTCCTGCAGCCCAAGGGTGACTGCATTTTAATCTGCAATTAACTCATCTACATCTATAGGCAAGAAACGTTTGGGCTTTGTTGACCATTTGCTGTGGGAAACTTATGCTTTGCTTGAATATAAGCCTTCTTGGTTTTCTGCTAGGAAATTTCCTATCTAATTCAGTTAGCTGTCTTGAGAGCTGCTATCCTGCTAACTATACTCACCCACTATCCTCGTTGGTTTGTGGGAGAAAGTGCCTGACATCAGCTGAGCCCATCAATTTCTCATTAAATCCCTAAGCCTAATATGTAGGTCCAAGAACTTTGGGAACCATGTTTATCATGCTGTTTATTTGCTCTTTGACAAGTTAATACAAGATTAATTATTTAAAACAAACACCTCCCTGTTTATTTGAGTCAGGAATCTGATGCAGCTTTCCTGGGACCTCTGCTTCCAGGTATCATCAGAAAACTGTAATCAAGAAGTCAGCTGGTGTCCCCACTTCATCTCAAGGCTCAGATGGGGAAGGTTGTCCTGCCAAGTCCACATGAACAGGCCCTATGATCTTTGTGCATTGGCTGCTGTTGGCAATGGGGTGCCTCCAGTTCCCTACCTGACTGTGGGCCAGAGGCTGCCCTCAGTTCCTCACCTCATGAACACCCTTAATGTGCCCACTGGTTTCATTCAAGCCAACAA
>NC_022009.1:40601165-40621169 GCF_000317375.1 Microtus ochrogaster | reverse complement strand
CACACACACACACACACACACACTCACACACACACAGTGGGAGGGAGGCAGAGAGAGAGGAGAGAGAGTGTGTGTGTGTGCATAAAGTTATATAGAATCTAGGAACTGCAAATATGAGAAAACATCTGATATTTATCTTTCTGAGAAATCTTAATTCACACACTTTGATTGTATACAGTTTAATTTCCTTGTAAATGGCATATCTTTGTTAATCTTTATGACTGTCAAAAGCTTCCACTATGTATATATGCCACACTTTATTTATCCATCCATCTGTTGTTGAACATCATAGTACATTGAATATTAGAGATGGCCTTTCATGATATTCTGTTGGATCAAATCAAGAGTGTTCAAATACTTGGCATATGTTCAAAGAGTTGGCAGTTTGAAGTCATCAAGTTATTAGATGTTGGAACCTTTAAATGTTCTTATTTTATGTTCTGAAGAAGTTATGAATGAAAAGGAAGCGAGTACTTTGTACTTGGTCTCACAACTAGCGATGTAAGAACAGCACTGCTACACGGCTTTAAATTCTAACTGTGCTTAGCTACACCAGATGCCTCCAGACCCTGAGGTTGGAAAGGTGGGTCAGAATCATGGACAACCGCACAGTGGGTTCGTAGGGTTGGTTTCTCACTGTGAACAGAGGCCACACAATTCCCTCCTCCCTCAGGGGCTAGGGGAGGTGGTTCAGCACCGTGGACAGCAGGCCGTCGAACTTACCCCGGAAATTTTGTTCAGAACCATGGATAGAGGCTCTTTGGTTACCTCCACCTCTTTGGGCCCTGGTGAATGGGTCGGCATCTCTGACACATTAGATAGATAGCTCAGAACCATGGACAGCAACCCAATTTTTCACCTCTGTGAGGCGGGATTAGACAGGGATGATCCACATCACCCTGCCTGTGAGGTTGTTGAAAGGTGAGTCAGTCTGTGAGGTTGTTAAAAGTTGGGTCAGTACTATGGATAGCAGCATCCTTGCTTTGCAGGGCAGTTCAGTCACAGCTGACCAATGGCTGAGTCCATGAATTAAGAACTGAAATAAAAACATCTGGTCTACCAAGTAAAGACTTAGAAGGGTGAGATTACTTTTGAGAAGATTTATACTCTTGCTATATATATGAGAGTATTTCTCTTGTGGCTGTGAGGGATAGCATCTCAATGCTTGTCAGGCAAAGGAATTTCGTTTAGTTGCTATTTTTTTTTTAACAGGCATTCAATAATTCTTGAGAATCTGTTTCGGAAAGAAATCAGCACTCTTGCAGCTCAGTGATCTAAAAATATGCTGTGGGAAAAATTATTTTATAGCCTAATGCAGAATGCCTCTCTCTCGTCCTTTTTGCTGAATAATGTTCTTTGTTCCTGCAGAGTCATGTGCTTATTCCCCCACTGCTTTGGTTCACACAGTCCAAGTAGTTGAGGCATTTTGCTTGCTCTTTTTAATACTTGAAGGCTGTCAGCCTTTATTCTGGCACAGCAGGAAGTGGCCCTCAAGGGGGCCTCTCTTACTGGATCTGAAAAGGAAATCTTTCAAATTTGCTATTTGCAGAAATTTGAACATAAACACTTCCAGGAAAAAAGTATCCTTGTAAATATCCCTATTTCTGGATTTGAAGGCTCAGAGTGAGACAGTCATAGGTTCATATTAAAAGCTAGTTGTCCCCACTAGAAGTGACAATGTTTTTGCTTTAGAGCAGTTTTGGGGGTGTCAGGAAGTAGATATGCACTCTCCATAAGACACACAATGAAAGGATTAAACATGATTTTTGAGAACAAAAACTGGGGGAAAATTGCTAGACACTCACGGGGGTTCACCCTTGAATCTTCCCCACGGCTCTAGATGGGTTTTTGGTGATGTGACAAACATGCTGACCAAAAACAACTTGAGGAGGGAAAGACTTATTTGGCTTATACTTCCAGGCCACAGTCCCTCATTAAAGAAAGTTAGGGCAGGAACTTGAAGCAGAAACCAAAGAGGAACACTACTTACTGCCTTTCTCTCTCTGGTCCATGCTCGGCTAGCATTCTTTTCGAACCAGGATCACATTTCCAGAGCTGGCACTGCCCACAGTGCTCTGGACCCTCCTCCATCAATCAACCATCAAGACAATTCCCCACAAACATGGCCACAGTCCAATCGGATCTGGGAAATTCTTCAATTGAGGTTTCCTCTTCCCAGATGACTCTAAGTTGTGTCAAGTTGACAGTAAATACTAGTCAGTAATGCCACTATATGCTGCAAGCTCTATGAAGTCAGGAACTTTGCCATTCATCTTACTGTCAGTCCTGTCCCCATGCCAAGCTCTAGATTCCCAGTAAAGGTTCTGTGGTTTGAAAGGAATAACTCAAGTGAAGCAGCTCTGTATCATATAAGGACTGAATCTGCCTTCTCCACTAAATTACACTGTTGCTTTCTTCCTTCCCTCCCCCCGCCTTTTTTTAAGCTTTTGTGAAATATCAACAGTTGGAAAACTCTGAAAGGAAACTCTTGTAACTCACGGGGAAAGTCTTGGAGGTGGCAGCAGCGTGGGGAAAGCATGATGAGGGAGTGGACCAAGGGGGAATTCTTTTATTGTGCCACATAGTATTTGATTAAAATTATAATATAGGGAATCTGGATGTAAGAAATCTATCTCGGATGCTTCTAAATGAAACCCCGTCCATCAAAAGCTGAGAGCCATTGATAGCGTTTTTCATCGTATCTCAGCGAGGTGACATTACTCACCCACTGTACTGCTGCATGAACGGCATCACCTGGCTTTATCTAGGAATGTCTACATGAAGCCAGTGGTGGCTTTATTCCTTCCCTCCTCAACCATGACAGTTATGCAGACAGATTCTCAAGAAAAGAGATGTTTTTGATCTGCCTTGGGCACAAGATTTACCAGAGTCTCAGCTCCTCACTGCAAAATGTGCACCACAGGCTCATCCCAGAGGCCTCTTTCAAAAGTCAGCAAAACTATATGAGGCTCCATTGTAATTCTATAAGAAATTTCCTCCCTTTCTTTCTCTCCCTCCCTCTCTTCTGCTGTGGGAACTTCTTCAGTCATTAACCTTTAAGATACCAGCCCACTTTGGGCATGGTCTAATGTACTATAAATGCAGATGAAAGGCATGAACTGGGTCTCTTGGCCACTGGATTCGGTTCCAGTTCCCCAGTGCACACAGAGGACTGTAGATCACTACTCTTTCTATAAGTTTAACCCCTAATAAATAAACCTTTGTTATACTCCATTCTGGGCTATTTTGGAACTCTTTTGTACACCAGCACCCTCATTTCCTCTCTCCTTCTCTCTCTTTCTTCCTCCCTCTCTCCTTTCTTCCCTTCCTTCATCTCCTGTCTTCTTCCTTTCCTTTCTTCCTCCCTCCCTTGTCTCCTTCTTTCCCTTCCTTCATCCCTCCTCCCACATCTCCTTCCCTTCCTCCCTTCCTCCCTTCCCCCTCCCACACCTCCTTCCCTCCCTCCCCTTTCTCCTTTCTTCCCTTCCTTCCTCATTCCCCCTCTCTCCTTCCTTTCCTCCCTCCCTTGTTTGTGATCATCTTTGTGTTTCAGTAGAATAGCCCCTGTTTTAAGTAGTGAAATGAATAAAAGAGCAGCAAGTCCTGAGTGGAACTATGAGCCCTTGGGCCCTCCTGGTTTGCTTCTGTTGGTATTGGCACTACAGGAGGAAGAAATCTGAGAAGGTGTATGGGGAAACTTCACCCTATAGTGTTGAGGAAAGACACCAAGTCCCACCCTGGACTGGCCCCTAGTGACACTCTGGGAAAAATCTCTTCTATTTGCAGGGCTGCAGCTTTCTCACTGGCACAGTGGAGCTCATGACTGAGATCTCATGACATGTGAAGTTGTGGGCATGAAAGTCCTATAAGAATCATAGAACTCATGGCTGGAGAGATGGCTCAGGGGTTTGGAGCACTGGCTGCTACAAGATGTGGGTTCAATTCCCAGCACCAACATGGTAGCTCACAACTGTCTGTATCTCCAGCTACAAGGGATCTGATGCCCTCATATGGAAACACATGCAGGCAAAACACCAATGAACATAAAAATTAGTTTAAAAACAAACAATAGAACTCCACAACAGAACGCTACAAAAGTGCCTACACTACTGTTGTTACTAATCACTATGGAACTCCAAAAGACTAGGAGCATTTGAAACTGACATCCAAAAGAGAATAATAAGTGGGTTTGGTGATGTACATCTGTTCCCAGCACTGGGGAGACTGAGACAGGAGGGTGGAGAACTTGAGATCAGCCTGAGTTAAAGAGTATGAGTCTGTCTCAAACAAAACAAAACAATTTACTAATTTACTTTTCCATTGCTGTGGTAAACACCATGAATAAAATCAGCATGGGAAGGAAAAGGTTTCTTTGACTAACAGGTTAGAGTCCATCACTGTGGGAAACTAAGGCAGGATTCCAGAGGTGGGAGCTGGTGTGGAGGCCATGGAGGAGCAGTGCTTACTGACTTGCTCCTCAGGGTTCACTCAGTTTTCTTTCTTACAGTTCCTGCTATGAGCTGTAGGGGTGACACTGTCCACAATGGGATAGGCCCTCCCACACTAACCTTTATTGAAGAAAATACCCTGCAGACACTCCCACTGACCAGTCTGATGGAGACAACTTTTTAATTGAGGTTCCATCCTCCATACTGATTCAACCTTGTATCAATTGGACAAACACTTAACAGTGCATAAGGAAAATCCTTTCACTTCAATGTCATGTTCCCAGGGCAGTGTCTAAGAGTGTGTTTCACCTGTGAGTAGTTGGGAGCAGCTGTAAATGAATCCCATCACTGACGAGGGATGGTTAGGAGCGGGAATGCCCCTTTGGTTTCTGCGCTCTGTAGTCTCATCTACTGTTGTCTGGGACTGAAGCTGGGCCCTTGAAGCAGAAAGAGGCAGGAGCTGAGCCTTGTCCCTAACAGCAACAAATGGAAAAGTGCTTCAGTAGAAGGGAGGGGGATGTGTTGGTGGCGGTTGGATCATGGATTGGCTATATCTTGAAAGTGAGTTATCTCTATCTTGAATCTGGTGTTTGTAGGAGTCTCCAACTTTTCTCTTTCTTGTAATGTCTTGCTACACTTTCTGTTAAATAATGACCCCAGAACACAAGAATCCTGCTGCTCCACAGACGACTGGAAAAGTTCTGAGCTCACGGTGCTTTCCACCTCAGAGCCACTGGGGCTTCCCAAAGAGCAGACAGAAACGCCTGGGTTTAAGAACTGGGAAGTGACTTAAAGCAAGTGTATTATAACTTCATCATCTTCCAGAAATGTCAACCCAAACCCAGAGAAGCTGTTGTATGACAAAACCTTTCCTGGGAAGACACAACACATATCTCTATTCACACTAGAGAGGGCAGACCGAAGTACAGATGCCACTAATGTCCAACATGGGGAAGCAATACATTTTATTGGGGTTACTTAGAGGAGCAGAAATGACTCAAAGACAGCTGTATCACCAAAATACACCCCAGCATGGTGACAGCTCACAAAACACAGTTGGAGAGTGTCCTTTCCAAGTGACTAGTCTAAACCTCTTCTAGTTGTTACATTTTTGATAGGATTGGATAGATAATCCACGGTCCCGCCTAAAACTCCTGTACTCATCCAGACTGCCCCTGCTCTGAAATCAGATGGCCTTCCATGCAGAGGACAGACTTGCTCAGCGTGTGCTCCCCAGTCTCTCAGGATGCAAGGTGAGCTCTGCAATGCCCTGGCTCTAACAAATGAGATGAAAGACTGAGCTTGGCATTGTGGGATTTGGGTATGTGATTCCTGTCTGTTTGGGGGCATTTCAGAAACTTAGAAAAATATCCTAACACAGAACTAGATGAGATAGCATACCCCTGAAGTTCCAGCTACTTGGGAGGTTGAGCCAGGAAGATCACTTGAGTGCAGGCATTTGAGGACAGATTGAGAAAGAAAAAAAATCCTAAAACCAGTGAAAGGCCAGCTTATTTCTGACACTGGAAATGTTAGGGGGAAAAAAACAAACCCAGGAACTGTCAGGCAAGGCCCTGGCTATTGCTCTTTCCTTTGCTCTCCAGACGACCCTCGTGCAGCCTGGAATGTTCAGTCATTCACTTGGTTGTACGTCCTTCTGCTCTTTCTGTCTTTAAAGCTGAAGGTTATGTGGTAGGCTTTGTGGGTAGGCCTTGTCTCATCTTTTGGTGGAAAGCCTTCTGGGAAAGTACCTATGCATAGAATACCTTGCTGCAGTTAGCAGTTGGGTGCACAGAACTGTGCCAGATGCGGTGACGAGGAGAGCCTTTTAGAAGATGCCCAGTGTATGGAAACAGTCTTAGGAAACAGATGGATTCCAAAGGCACAAAGTATTTGTACAAGTACTCACTCATTTGTCTACTTATCCCTCTATCTGTCCACACAACCATCATCTCTCTACCCACCCACTCACCTATCTATCTGTCTAGCCATCCACCCATCTACCCACCAGTCCATCATCCATCCATCCATCATGTACTCACTCATCCATCCATCTATCCCTCTATCCATCAATATACATAATCATCATTTATCCAGCCACCCACCCGTTCATCCATGTACCCACTCATCCATCATCATCATCTACCCATCCATATATACATTATATATATACCCATCCTCTATCCACCCACTCATCATTCATTCATTCATTCATCCACCCACCTGTTTATCCATCTATCCAACCACCCATTATCCACTTATCCACCCAACCTTACATTCATCTATCCATCCATCAATCTACCTGTCCACCTACTCATATGCCCACCCATCTATCCACTCATCCATCCATCCTTCCACCCATCCATCTTGCTAATAGGTATTGATAGTGACCAAAGAATACAGAGGTAAAAAGACAGGGCTTCAATAAGACCTCAAAAGAGAAGGAAAGTTTAAGGGCAGCAAGAGTCTCTTTCTGCTTGGTGCCAAAGTCTCTGTGTGAAGAAGTAGCAGTAGGAAAGTCGGGAGAAGTGGGTAGGGACTCATCTCCAACAGAAACAATTAGGAATGGTCACAGTGAGTTGGTAGCTTAGAGGGAAAGGGGAGGGGGCTCTGAGGAAGGGCAGAGAGATGTCATTTACAGTGAGAGTTTGGAAACTAGTTCTGGAGGAAGTGTGAAGGGAGCATGGGGATGGGGCAGGAGGTAACAGAGGCAAGGGGACCAATGAGAAGGCTCTCACTTCTGCCAGAGGGGTGGAGCAACTGGGCAAAGGTCATGGCTGAGGAGAGAGGAGGTCACAAGCCTCATTTCACGTGCTGCAGCAGTTTGAATGAGAATGACGCACTACAGGCTCATGTTTGAGTGCTTGGTCCCCAATATCAAAACTGGGAAAATCTCAGAGGTGTGGTCTTGTTGGAGTAGGTGTGTTCTTGCTGAAGGAGCTGGGTCACTGGGGGTGGGTTTTGAGGTCACTGCCTGTTGCCTGTGGATCAAGATGTAAAGCTCTCAGCTATTGCTCCAGCACCGTGCCTGTCTGCTTTTCACCATGATGTTTATGGGCTCAACCTTAAAACTCTAAGCAAGCCCCTGATGAAATACTTCCTATTATGAGGGTTGCATTGGGCAGGGAGTCTCTTCATGGTAATAGAATAGTAACTAAGAAACATGACATTTTCAAAAGTGAAAACTAAGAGATAACAAGCCTTGCCCACGGTCATAACTGTTCCAGTGAGCAGGTCCCTTTGTTTGCCCCATCTGCCCGGCTAGCTTACACCCAAAATAATCACACAGAAACCGTATTCATTTAAACACTGCCTGGCCCATTATCTCTAGCCTCTTATTGGCTAACTCTCACATATTAGTTTGACTTCTGTGTCTGCCCTTTGACCTCTGTGTTTGCCCTTTGGAAGTCAAAAGCAGGTGTTTGCCACATCTGCTTGCTTTGAGGATGTTTGGGGTCTTGCAATGTGGACAATTTTCATAGCTTGGTCTTCTAGGAAAGACAAATGCTGGAGTGTAGGGGAAGCGGAGAGAGGAGGAGGGAAGGCGAAGTCGGAAAAGCATCACTCTAGAGAGAGAAAAGCCGCGTGGAGAAGGGACACCAGCTGCGGGTGCTGCCGCTATTCAGACAGTGGCAGCCCACTGTGGACAGTGACCATGCAGTACACCAGCTGTGGGTAGAAGTTGTTAAGATGGAAGACCTCTCTTCCTAGGAGGCCTGATCTGGGTCGGGGGAGAGGAAGGGACGGGCGCTATCCCAGCAGCCTCTGCTCTGCTCTTGAGAGCCTTGACAATGACCCTCTTCCTATATGCTTAGAACACTGACTTGTCTGAAATCCAAACCTTGTGAACCAAGGGTGAGTCTGACGTTAAAAAGAAAGGCGGCGTAGAAGTCCTGGGCGCACAGTAGGTGTTCCATAAAGGCTGACTAGGGGGGGGGTGAGGAGGTCTTGGATTTCTTGGCCCCTCTGAATCCAGAACACCCTATAGATGCCGCGTTTTCTGCCCACAGCCTCTTGTTCAGCCTCATGCATTTTGCATGTCCCCCTCCTTCATGAAGTGGATTCTCAAAGTCAACGCAATGTAGAATGACATACTTTCTCTCTCACGGGCTGCCTCTCCACAAACCCTGTGCAACTGGAGGAAAATGAGCCAGGGTTTCTCACTGCGTGTGCTGGGCTGTGGAAATCCTTGGGCTATAAATAGCAAGTGTGTGTTTTTTTAATATGATGGACTCATTTTCTCTGATCATAAAATCTATGGCTTCTATTTATAGCCATAGTGCTGCTCCTAGTTCTGAGGGATTGTAAAAATAGGTTTAAGGAAATAGATGTGCTTAGCCAACCTTCCCAGCTTGGAGACAGCAGAAGAGGCTAGCAGATGGGGGCCCCAGGATTTGGGCTCTTGGCATTAACCCCATGCTGTCGGGGAGTTGTTCTCAGTTCCAGGCCCCTCAGGTCTCCATCCTTCAGCTCGAATTGCGCTTGCTTGGATGAAGAGCTGTGTTCATTCACTCCCTGAGAGCCCGCTTCAGCCCAGCCCAGCTGGAAGGCTCTTGGGAAATAAACACATTTGTACACCACAGCAGCCAGCTGACAAAAGCAGGAGACCTGGTGCCCAGCACGACACAGGTGCGGGGTGAATGAGAGAGAGCCCAGGAAGCCTCCAGAAGCCGCCTCAGTGCTGCCCAGGGAAACCCCAGAGCCACCTGTGAGAGGCAGAAAGACATCCAGGTGCTAATTCCTGGAACTGTGGCATTGTCACTATGAATGTGACTGGACTCAGGTCTTCAGATGGCCTGATGGAGCTTTAAGGGGGAGTGAGGAACCATGAGACAAAAAGCACAATTTCAGAAAGCATTTCCCCCAGAACCCTCCGAGGGAAAGACAACCCTCCATACCTCAGTTGCACTTTTGCCTCTAGAACCATATGAGATTTGTCTTTTCTCTTTTTGTCTTCACATGTGCTAAGTCTGCCTTACCTATGTTTGATCAGCCCAAGCAAGTCTTAAACATGTGATCCTTCTGTCGTTAGCCTCCTGAGCCTCTGATAATGGGTGTGCCAAGGCTCACTGCAAATATGTCCTTGCGGCCACCCAGGTGGTGGTCTTAGCTGCAATGGAAATCCACTTGTCAAAGAAACACTTGAACTGTCAGTCAGGGTTACCTAATATGCGGGGGCCACCCAGTGTCCATTTGCTTCTATTGGGCCCTATAGGCACCCCAGTTGCATAGCCAGAGCCCCTGCCCTGCTCAGCTCGTCCTTATGCAAGGCTAGCTTGTCCTAGGGTGCAGGTGTTTGCTTTAGTTAACTGGAATCTGTAAGGATCCAGAAGATGCCTGGTGAAGGCTGCTGCAACAGGAGGACCAAAAATGTTGCCCCCAAAGAGTGCCACCCATACACACACACACACACACAAACACACACACACAATCAGCTGCACCTTCATTTGCTTCTTGTTTACAGTTTTATTGAGGTATAAGATATATACCATATGTAACGCTACAGCATATGCAGCCGCTGAATTTGGACTTCCAAAAACTCACCTAAACCAGGACCCCCAAAACACTCACTTGCAAAAGGGCTCTTCCCCCTTTGATAGGTGTGCCCTAACTGAGAGCTGTCCTTTTAGATCATTTCCTAAAGTGTGTAACAGGGTGATGTGGGATTCCCCTCTGTATGTTGTGAATATCATTGGTTAATAAATGAACTGCTTTAGGCCTATAGCAGAGTTATAGGGGAGCAGAGCTAGGCAGGGAAAATTAAATGGAATGCTGGGAGAAAGGAGGCAGAGTCAAGGAGAAGCCATGTAGCGTCACCAGAGCCAGATGGAACTTTAGCCACAGCCACGTGGCGATACACAGATGAATAGAAATGGGTTAAATTAATATGTAAGAGTTAGCTAATAAGAAGCTAGAGCTAATGGGCCAAGCAGTGATTTAATTAATACAGTTTTTGTGTGATTATTTCGGGGCTAAGTGGCCAGGAACCAACAAGCGGCCTCCTTACAGGCTTTGGTGGTTTGAGTGCCCCATATGGTTAAGTTCAATGCCTTAGTCTTTCCTTCCCCATGTTTGGGTTGTGCTCTCTGGAAACCACATGGGGTCTGACCATAGCTTCTGAGCCACTGTCACACAGATCCAAAAGCCAAACCAAAGGGTCCTTCATTAACACAGCCAATTACACAACTCCTTAAGCCAGCGGTTCTCAGCTTTCCTAAAGCTGCAATCCTCATATTGTGGTGGCTTCCAACCATAAAATGATTGCCGTTGCTGCTTTGTAACTGCAAATTTGCTACTATTATGAATCATAATGTAAATATATGTGTTTTCCAATGGTCTTAGGTGACCCTTGTGAAAGAATTTTCAACTCTCAAAAGGGTTGAGACCCACAGGTTGAGAAACACTGCCTTAAGCCCTTGTGTTCTAGCATGTTCTAATATGTTCTGGCATGTTCTAACAGTCTAGTCCACTTCTTTTGCCTGCAGTTTGCATCCACTGCATGCCTGACCTGTGCATCCTCAGCGCTGTGTTCCAGGACAAGCAGCACCCTGTCTGCAGGTCAGCTCCCTAGGGGGAGACAGACCGCTACTGTCTCAGACTCCCCCACACACCACAGATGTTTGCTTTGGTCTCAGTCCAGGCACCCCCATAGCTCTGTCACCCTCCTGCCTTTAGTGGCTTTTGTTTTAACATCGCCCCAGAATGGAATCTCTTTGAAGACATTGCAAGTGACAATTAGGGATTCAATTTAAGAAAAAATTCAACCCTAGGTGGTCCTGCCAAGTCAAATAACTCAAAGGCAGTGACAACACCTGACAGGCAGAGGCGACACTGGCACAGGAGACGTGTTCTTTTTAAAAATCAATGTTTGGCTGCTGCAACGTAGGACTGTTGACATTGGAAAAGACAGGCTCTTATAACTGCAGAAATACAGTGCAATAACTGTCAGGTGCCATTGGCTCAAGTTAATTCTTTCCAAAGGCTACATTAGATATGGGCATGACTCAAAGCACTAACCCTCTTAAGGCCTCTCCTTGAGACTTGCAGGTGTCTTTAGACCTTGGGTTGCTCTGACCTCCATCGGGCAAAGATGGTGGGGAAGGTTGACGATTCCTGCTTTTTCTAGCACTGTGACTGCCACACAGATGATACTCAGCAAGTAATTCTTGATTGACTGTTAATGATGCTTCCCTACCTGGATTAGTGATGCTGAGATTTTGTAGCGAATGGGGTTAGAAGGCTGGGGAGATGCCGAGTTGTTAAAGTATTCACATGTGGAACTGAGTTTGATCCCCCAGAATCTATACGAAAAATAACAAGCTGAACATGACAGTGGCTGGCACCTGTAATCCCAGCACAGAGGAAGCAGACACAGAAGAGCCCCTAGGGCTCACTGACCAACCCAGTCTAGGAGAATCAGTGAGCTCCAGCTTCAGGGAGAGACAGTGTCTCAAAAACCAGAGAGTGACTGGAGTGGCACCCAGTGTCAGATACTGGCCCCCACCCCACATACATGAACATACATGAATACACACAGGCATACGCACATGTGTCTGCAAAATAGTAATTGGAGCAGCTGATCCCTAAAGGCATGATTTCAGCTTGGCTAGCCTTGAAAGGCAGATACAGTAAGAAGTGTAAGGGGGTGGCAGAGGGGGTGCATCTTAGGGAGGAACAGTCATTCAGACAAAAGAATGTCACCAAGAACAAGCACAGGGAAGCGATGCCCAGCAAGGTCAACTAAGGATGTGCCCTTATTGAGGTAGAATGTTCCAGAAGGCCGGGGTGGCAGAGTAGCGAGCAGCACAGGACTTGCTCTGTCGCACTCCAGAACAGATCTGCCCAACACCGTTTGTCAGAGGTTTCAGAGCTCTGAGGTATTTGACCTTTATCTCGCGCCATTTAAGAGGGCTTTCAAACAATCAGGCCAGCAAGACACTTGAGCCAAAACGAACTCTTTCTTTTATTTAACTTCAAACTAGCCAGCTAGAATATCGCTTCTCACCTTAAGTACCAATGTGACATTTTGAGCTAAACAAACTCCAAGTCAGACTCTAATTGTCACGACACTGCCCTTTCCAGCATCCCCGCCTCCCTGTGACACACCGCACACTGGCTCTTCCAGATCTCGATGGCCTCCTGTTCTCTGATTCTGTGGCTTCCAGGCATGGTTCGCAATACCTGGGACCAAATATTGGGGTAATATTGGCTCACATGCTTGGCCAAATAGAACTCACCTGCCTTAGCCAGCCTCTCCCAGTCTCCCGTGTTAGTCTGAATCTGTGCTGTGTAAATAAACACGTGACTTGGGGTGTGCAAAGAGGCTTGGGAGTCTAATGTGAAGTTGTTGGCATCAGGCTTGGGGGTGTGCTGAGTGTCTCCTAACCCAAACAGTGGAAGGGTGAGAGACTGAGCAAAGGGGGAGGGCATGCTCCTATAAACAATCCCCCCCTCTAGTTAGTACCCAGAGTCCTGAGAACCTATCCTCTATCTACTGATGAGGATTGAGCCCAGTGACCTGAACACCTCTTAAAGGCCCAAGCTCCCAACACTGGTCCTTTGGGGGGAGGGAACTTCCAACACATAAACCTAAGAATAGTGAAGGATGTTGGATTGAGTTCCCCAAAAGACACACAAATCTTAGGACCTGTGGATGTGGCCTCATTTCAAAACAGAGATTGTACTGTCTAGTTTTACGTCAACTTGACACAAACTAGAGTCCTCAGCGAGGAAGGTGCCTCGGTTGGGGAAATGCCTCCATGAGATCCATCTGTAAGGCATTTTCTTAATTAGTGATTTATCGGGAGAGTCTGTCTCATGGTGGGTGGGGTCATGCCTGGGCTGCTGGTCCAGGGTTCAAAGAAAGCAGGCTGATCAAGCCATGGAGAGCATGCCAGTAAGCAGCTCCCCTCCGTGGCCTGTGTATCAGTTCCTGTCTCCGGGATCCTGCCCTGTTAGAGTTCTCGCCCTCACTGCTTTTGATGACAAAGAGTAAAATAAACCCTTTCCTGCCCAACATGCTTTTGGTCGTGGTGTTTCATCACAGCAACAGTGACCCTGACTAAGACAGGGATTTCTGCTGATGCAATCAACTTCGACTGAAGCCATATTGGTTGAAGCAGACCCTAATCCAGTGTCTGGCTTCCTTACTAAGGATTCTGGAGACAGAAAGTCAGACATGGGAGAGAAGGCCATGGGACTAAGAGCAGCCTGTGAGGGATGTGGGGAATAGCCATCAACTGGGGCGGGGGAGGCAGGACAGGTTCCTTCACTGCCATCAGAAGGGACCATCACTGCCAACAGCTGGGTCCTGGACATCCGCCCTCCAGTTCTGTGGAAAACACAGTTCTGTCACCTCAGTGTTTGGCTTTTGATCACAGAAAACTAATTTAGTTAGGGGCCCTCTGAAACAGAGTGGCTCGTCCAATATCTTAGAACCATCCAGTCAATGCAGAGGGCCCAATGCTCAGATGTACTGGTCATAAACCCAACTCACATGACAGCCGGGGTCCACCCTCTGCCAAGTGTCACAAATCCCTGTCCCTGTGCTAATGGGAGGGCCAGGAACCTGTGTGGGTCCAGTCACTACAGGTCTTCCTGACCAGCAGGACGTTTCTCTCTCACCTCCTGGCTCACCGATCTCCACAGTGGTTGGTCATGAGCTGAAGAGAGCAGAGCTCATGAGCGACGCCTCTGTGAACGTGGGGATTTGAGCCACTTCAGTGGGCTGCCGCCTCTACTCCTCTACTGCTCCCCTTTATACCCGAGAAAGACTGAAGCAGCCAGAAGGGGGCGGACGGGGCAGATAGTCGTAGACAGAAAGTAGCTTGCTTACATCAAGCTCTTAATAAATACCAGCTGTGCTCCTAGACTGTGAGCAGGAAAAGTGCCAATTGCTCACTTTGGGCAGACACAGAACTCTCAAACCCTGCTCGCCCCAAACTCCAAGACCCTTTGTACCAGGCGTGCAAAGCCAGTTCTGCCTGTTTTTCAAATAGAATTAAATGTTCGGTGCTCTGAGAGTGGTCAGCAGGGGTCAGGGCAGAGGGGACGGAGAAGGGAGCACACATCTCACGGCTTCTAGCAGGAGGACTAAGCTTGGAAGACCTGCACAGGCTGCTGGGAATGTAGCCCGGCAGCAGAGTGCTTGTCTAACAGGTGTTATGACCTGGCCTCCGTCCTCAGTACTGCCCCATAGAGGCTGTTGCTAAAAACAATGGGCTATATATTTCAAAATTTTGAAGTAAAATTCCAAATGTTCTTACATTGAATAGGTTAATAAGCTCAACCTAATCATTCCATGTGCACACAGATTTGAAAATATCACACTGGGGGCCGGGGAGGTGGCTCAGTCAGTGAAGTGTGTGTTGTACAAGCAAGAAGACCTGAGTTTGGTCCCTGGAAACCATGTAAAGTCTGAAAGAGAAGCTGTGGACTCATAATTCCGGCGTGGGGAGATGGAAACAGGCAGACCCCTGGGACCACCAGACCAGCCAGACGAACCTCGTAGATACACCCCAGGTCCCAGTGGGAGACCCTGTCTAGAAAAGCAGAGTAGAAGACTCCTAAGGAATGACACGGATGTTGACCTCTGACCTCCACACACATAAACACGCATGTGTCTTCCACAAACATGCTTGCACACAACACACAAATGCCCATTACATTGTACCCCACAAATACATACAGTAAGTCAAATGGTTCCCCCTGTGTATGGGCACTAAACATAGAGTCTCACACATGCCGGGGTCGATATAATTCTGAAAGATGTTTCAGCTCCTTTCATACCTTTTAGTTTGAGGCATTTTTTTTTTAAATTCTGATGTCCAGGCAGGCCTTGGACTTCCAGTTCTTCTGTCTTAGCCTTGCAAGTGGCTGCGATGTAGGCCTATGCCACCAAGCTCTAGAAAAAAAACAAATTAGATACAAAAAATTTAAGAAGACCCTGCCAAAAATCCAACCATGCCATCAAAAAACAAACGGTGAAGGTCTCTGGTAACTGTGGCAAGCAGGATATAACTGCAGTCTGATGTGGTAAAGCTGGGCCACAGATCCTGCCATGGGGATCCCAACCCTCACTGTGGGATCCCTGTTGTCCCAGGCCCTGAGGTCAGCTAGCCATCCTATTGCCTGCTCCTACCTGTATGGGGGAAGTTCTTCACATAGAAGACCAGAGTCCTTTATAAGCAAAGTGGGAATAAAAATATTAGACTTTCTTAAATTAGAGAAAAACTTGAAGCATTTTTAAATGAATAGTTTTCTGCATCCAATCTTAGCCAGTATTAAAAACAGATTTATAAAAACAGCTAGACTAATGTATAATTAGAAGAGCTGTGGAATGTGGGAGCCCAGAGTAGACACAGGAACTTAGAAAATGGTAGAGAGACTATTTCATGGCTCTCTGGTGAGTTCCTGTCGTGTAGCTGGGATTAAAATGGCTGACAGAACAAAGCAGGAGCAGGAGCTAAAATGGCCCATGGTTCTGAGGATTTTGTCCATCAGCCACACACTTGAGATTAGGAGTTCCTGGTGGCGGGAGTCTGTGGTGAGACAAAAGTCCCTGGCCACAGAAACTTCAAAGGCCTGCCAGACCCCACCTCCCAAACATCCCTCAGCACCCCCAAAATGGTGCCAAAAACTCAAGGCCAAGAAGCCCACATAGGAGCTTGTGGGTGGCGTGTCAGGTTCAAGCTGTAACAGGAAGGTCTGGTCCCACTTGCTTAGTCTCAAGCCCTTGGCCAGAGCATCAGGGCTGTGGGATCTTGTATGGCCGAGCTGCTCTACCCCAAGGGAACAGTTCAAGAACCCCTTACAGCCTTCAAAGGCCTGTCAGAGACCTTTGCTCCTGTAGGCCCTGCCTCCCCAGAGTCTCCACAGCATCCCCACATGGCAACAGCAACAGTTAGGGACCATGAATTGTAAACACAAGACTGTGGGGACAGTTCACCATCAGTGGAGGATGGAGATTTTTAATGAATAATTATCTGGGATAGTGAATAAGACATCTGGGGGGGAAAATTCCCTGTGTCTCTTTTTACACCAAAGTAATCCCAGATTTTTTTTTTTTAAATAGCAATGTAAAAACAAGACTCAAAAAACCATACCAGTGAGATAGGACTAAAAAGATCAAAATGCAGGCTGATCCTGCCTCAGGCAGCCCCTGGCACACGAGAAGTTCTTAGTGAATAGCTGTGAAATTCCTTCATGCAGTGTGTGTGTGTGTGTGTGTCTATGTGTGTGCGTGTGTGTGTGTGTGTGTGTGTGTGTGTGTGAGTGTGGTGTGCCAGGTTCTCCATAGCATGTTTTCCACAGTTAAACTCATTTAATCCTTCTACTGTGACCATAATAGAAAGAAATATAGATTCAGAGACATAGGTAAGGAGAGATGGGTTGACCCCATGAAGAACACCTGCCAGTGACATGAGGGTGCATCAGTAAAAGAAAAGAAGGGTAAGGACTAGGGGAGGCATGGGGACAGCATCTGTTGGACCCATGGACTGTCTCAGCCCACACAGCACCTAGCCCATGCTCAGTATATAACAAGTAGGAATTGAATAAATTGAATGGATTGCTCCTTGTGTCATTTCTGTTGCTATGACAAAATGCCCTGACCAAAACCAATGTAGGGAAGAAAGAGTGTATTAAGCTAAGAATTCTGATTTGAAGGGCCTTGAAGCAATTCATCACATCGACACTCAAGAGCAGAGAGAAATGAAATCAGGCTTGTTCACTTGTGCTCAGCCCCAACTCTATGCTTACACAACCCCAGGACCCAGCCTAGGGAATGGTGCCACCCACATTCAGGGATCCCACTTTGATTAACTCAGTATTAAGAAAACCTTTCATGGGCTTGTCCATAGGTACCAACCTGACCCAGATAGTCTCCCGCTGAGCCTCTCTTCCAGGTGATTCTAAGTATGCCAAGTGGACAATTTAAACCAGTCACCACACACCCCATATCACAGCTATCCTTCCTACATCTTCTATGGCCAAATGCAAGGCCCATGGTCTTCCTTTACTGAGAATCCCTGTGCTGAACTTCTACTTTCTCTAACATAGAAGTACACATGGCAGCTGAAGCAGAAGCTGAGGCCTCCCATCTTGAACTGCAAGCATTAAGCAGAGAAAAAGAATTAGAAACTGAAGAAGTCTTTAAACACTCAACACCTGCCTCTGGTGACACGCATCCCCCAACAAGGCTGCACCTCCAAAGCCTCCTCAACCAGCATCATCAGCTGGGCACCAAACTTTCAAATATCTGAGACATGTAGAACATCTTACTCAAAACAGTTTTCAGCATGGTAGCATCTGCCTGTAACCTCGGCATTTGTGAAGCAGAGGCAGGGAAATCAGAAGTTCAAGGCCATCCTCAGATACACAGTGAGTTTGAGACCAGTCTGGGATACATGAGACACTAAAAAAGAAAGAAAAGGGGGGCAGACTCTGGGGATGTGTATTTGATTGTTTTTACTACTCTTTTGCTCTTTGCTCTTTGGGGGACCCACCATCCAGCTCCCCCAAAAATTGCATGGATAGAGGCTTACTCTTTCTTACAAATGTCCGACCTTAGCTTGGCTTGCTTCTTGCCAGTTTTGCTTGACTTAAATTATCCCACCTACCTTTTCCTCCGGGATTTTACCTTTTCCTATTTCTGTATGCTGTTCTTTACTTTTTACTCCATGGCTTGCTGTGTAGCTGGGTGGCTGGCTCCTGGTGTCTTCCTTCCTTCTCTTGCTCCTTGATATCTCCCCTGATTTCTCCTATTATTCTCTCTGCCTGCCATCCCCGCCTATACTTTCTCCTGCCTTGCTATTGGCCAGTAAGCTCTTTATCAGATCAATAAGGTGTTTTAGGCAGGCAAAGTAATACAGCTTCACAACATTAAACAAATACAACAGGAAAGAATGCAACAAGGTTCTATGGTGATGTTTAAGATATTCATCAGTCTGACTACAGGGTGAGGTCAGTTTGGGCCCCCTCTCCTCTATTGTTTAGGGTCTTAGCTGGGGTCATTCTTGTGGATCCCTGGGGATTTCTCTACTGCCAGGTCGCTTGTCCTGTAGTCAGATTGATGACTATCTTAAATATCACCATAGAACCTTCATCCAGCAACTGATGGAAACAGAGGCAGAGACCCACAGTGGAGCACAGGGCTGAGCTCCCAAAGTCCAGACGTCCAATGGGGACACCCACTGAAACAGGTTACCTGAGCTAATGGGAGCTCACCAATTCCAGCCGGACAGGGAAGGAACCAGCATAGGACCAAATTAGACCCCCTGAATGTGGGTGACAGTTGCATGGGCTGGGGCAGACTGCGGGGCCACTGGCAATGACTGCAGAATTTATTCCTACTGCTTGCGCTGACTTTTTGGGAACCTATTCTCTTTGGATGGATGCCTTACTCAGCCTAGATATAGTAGGGAGGGGCTTGGACCTTCCCCAAAGCAATGTGCCTCACCCTCTCTGAGGACTGGATGAGGTGTGGGGGGGGGAGTTTAAGTGGAGGGAATGGGAGGTGGGAGGGAGTGGGAACTGGGATTGGTATGTAAAATAAAAAAAGATAGATTTTTTCCTTTTAAAAAATAAAAGAAATAAAAAAGAATACAACAAATCCTTAGATTATTAAACAAATTTTCCACAGCATAAACACATTTGTGACATATCTTTAACTAATAGTCTTCAACAGGGGTGTGACTAAGCCTTCGGGTTCCTTCCAGCTCCAGGGTTCAAGTTGTAGTTGGTGATACATAGCCCAGCTCTCCAACTTGTGGTTGGTGATGCATGGTGTCTAGCCCAGCTCTCCTGCACACCAACTGCCAGGTCTTGACCAAGTACTTGCTTTTCACTGCCCCTGCTTGCTGTCACTCATCTGCAAACTAAATGATGGAAAATGGTACCTACCCATCTAGTGGACTCATAGGAGGGGTTCTATGTGTTAGCATCAACAAGCAAGATTCTGAAGGCAGCTCCTAGTACATGGTGAGCCTACACTCAATGCTCGCTGCTCCTGTATGAATTAGTCATATCGGGTAAACAAACCGATGTGGTATTTTTGAGGGTGATGTCAAAAGGAAGTCTCCAGTGAGTGGCTAGATGGACAAAAATGGGAACATATGGATGGATGGCTGAGTCACTGAGCTTCTGGACCATGATTAACAGCTTTGACCTTTTTCCACATGATGGAACCATTTCATGGAGAATCCCTTTGCCTTAAGGTGCCAAGAATATGTCTCTGGACACATATTCTTCCCAATAGGGTGACTATTTAGAGCACGGAGTCACCAAGGCATCAGACCCTCCATGTTGCCATCTCAGGCTAGCTGTGGCTTATTTAAGGAGGGAATCCCAGCTAGGACCAGATGGGAATGAAGCTTGGGGACAACTTGTCAGCTAAGCAGGAACAGGAAGTCAGGCGTGAAGCTAATGACGCAGGGAGTCAGAAATAGACGGGAAGGCACCACGCTCTCTTGCTTCAGCTTTCTCAGCTCTGTCAGGGTCATGGCAGAATGTGTACTGTCTCAGGGGTCCAGCATGGCAGGATGTGTACTGTCTCAGG
>NC_022009.1:40595864-40600990 GCF_000317375.1 Microtus ochrogaster | reverse complement strand
ATGTGTACTGTCTCAGGGGTCCAGCATGGCAGGATGTGTACTGTCTCAGGGGTCCAGCATGGCAGAATGTGTACTGTCTCAGGGGTCCAGAGGTGAGCATTGCCTTGGGAAGACGAATTCATCCTGTCACCACTCAGCAAGTACCAGCATGTTGTGCCTGAGTCTGACAACACAGAGACGGCATTGCTGTAGCCTGTCTGTATCACAGAGAAGTGAAAGAGAAAATGATCCAATTTCAGAATACATGGAGGGGGTGCTGTGCGGTGGGGATACTTCTCCTGGAGCTGCCTCACAAGATGAGGAAGGATGTTCAAGGAAAGTTTACTTGAGCTAACCTTCAGTAGATGAAGAACTTACTTCTCAGGAAAGCTGCCATGCCCCCAGCAACAGCCCCCACACATGTGCAAAGGATGCCTTGAACCAACTGCAGTCTCTGCTCCAACAGCAGTGAATACCTGTCTGGGTAAATGCGGGGCTAAAATGAGCAGGGCCATGAGGGAGCTTAAGTCTATTCTGCCAGCCATTGTAAAGTTGTGGTAGGGGTGAGTACAATATGCTCAGCCCCTCACCTCATTCTCACAGAGGAAGAAATAAAATGACTCCCCTGGAGCCACTGAGCAATTCCATGCTGGCCCCACAACTCTCCAGGCTCCATTTGGATCCTCTCTACTTCAGTGCCTGCTATAAACCTAGGAATTGTAAAACACACCCCAGCATGACTGCATTCAGAGAGAGGCCAGAGAGAAATAAGACACTGTGGTTACTCAACATCTCAAAAATGGAAGGGAGGTAGATAGACATAGTACTTTACCTTGGAAGATTACAAGAGATAAAGACCATGAAAATGGGGCTTGAGATGGCTCCTGCCTCACATTGGGTGCCAGAATGCAGGCATAATTAAGAAAGTCCATGAGAGTTCTCAATAAAAGATAATGAATACGTATTGGGGAACACAACAAGAAAGCCACTGTGTTTCTCTGCTCTGTGAGTGATGAGAGCTGCAAACAGGATCCAGACCACAAGCCAAGAAAGAGAGAAAGAACATGCTTTTCATCTGTGCTTATAGCACTTCAGACCACGCCCTAATGGGCCAGTACTCAAAAGGCTATTGGATGAATGAATTCCCACAACATAAGGGCACTTGTCACCAAGCCTGATAACCTGATTTCCATCCCTGAGTTCAACCCTTGGAGCCCACTTGCTGGAAGAAGAATTCCAACAAGCTGGCCATTCACACAAGTTGTCCTTCGATTGCCACAGTATCCCCTCACACACAACAAACAAACAAACAAACAAGTAAGTAAGTAAGTAAATAATGTAAAAGAAAATTAAGATCACATGGATGCATGATTTGAAGCCTGGAAAGTTATAAGGACTGTCCTACAGCAGCTGTAGCTGTTGAGAGGGTGAAATCTTATTGTCACCTCCTGTTGGGGCTCAAAATAATTCTGAAGGTAAGATAGCTTTTCTAGAAGGATCCTCAGGGGATATGCTCAGATTCCTGGATTAGAAACCGCCTGGGATATTCTGTATTAGATTTCTGTCCTGTTCCTATATTTAAAGCCTTGCAAAAGCAACAAGAGGGAGATTATTCTGTTGCAATTCCAGGTTACAGTCCATCACTGTGGAGAACTCAAGGCAGCAGGAACTTGAAATAGCTAAGCACATCCACAGTCAAGAGCAGAGATAGAATGCAGACATACACACTTACTACTCAGCTTCTCTCTACTCTTACACAGTCTTAAATTCCTTGCCTAGGGAATGATGCCACCCACAGTAGGCAGGTCTTCACACCATAACGTACTCACGATAATACCTCACAGACAAGCCCACAGGGCCAACCTAATCTAGAAAATTCCTCCTTGAGATTCTCTTCCAGGTGACGATAGATTATGTCACGTTAAAATTAACCATCATATGCACCCATCTTTGTTTGGCTAAGGTATTCTGACTTCCACATGCAAACCTATCCATGTGACATTGGCATTCTAGGCAGTACGCATTCTCTGGGATGAACAGCCTCAAGTTATCTGGGACTCTAATTTCCATTTCACGCTCACTGTGCTTTGCAAAGGCTCCTTTGTTTTCAGCACAGCAGACACAGTGGAAGAGAAGCATGGAGAAGAGCGTCATGCATCTTAATTTGTCGTAGGAGATGGGCTTCAGCCAAGCTGGAGCTACATCTCTGAATGCGAGGAACCCAGCCACATTGTCCCTCCAAAGCTGCACTTCAGCTGCTCCTCCCTGTAGTAAAGCAAGAGGAGACCTGGGTGGGGTCAGATTGTCAGACGAATCAGAGTGGAGAAAAAGAGACACCTACCTGATGAACTCATGTACTCAGAGGGCAGTGAGCCTTTTCTCAAATGACCAAGGTTATTGCTCTGTGGACACTTGACTTCCAAGGACCTCAAAGGCCTTTCAACTGTCTTCTCTGCCTCATGAAGGTGGTACTTGCTGTTCTTCATTTTACTTTTTAAATGTAGTTATCACCATAATATTACATTTTTGGAGAAGAATCTCACATATACTGGGGTGCCCTTGAACTCCATATTAACTGAAGGTGACCTTGAACTCCTGATCCTCCTTCTTCTGCCTCCCAAGTGGGGGAATTGCAGGCATGTACCACCAAGCTCATCTTAAATATCTCATTTTTATTTATTTATTGAATTTATTAAGATGATTGCTGATGCTAAGACAAGGTCTCACATTGTCCTTGAACTTGATATGAAGCCAAAGATGATCTTGAGTCCTGATCTTCCTGCCCCCACCTTCCAAGCACAGGAATCATAAGCTAGTCTATATACACCTTTCATCTCCTTGGGAGTCCCTGTCTGTCTGTCTGTCCTCTCTGAGCCCTCTACGCCATCTGGCCATGTTCTAGTGCCCTGCCAGTCTGTACCTCAGCTCTTTATTAAACCAATCAGAAGGCACCATAGGCAGAGACACACCTTCACAATGTACACAAATATTCTGTAACATTTCCCCCTTTTGTCTAAATCAAAAGAAAACAGTTTAACTCTAACACAGTTAAGCTATATAAAAAGATTTATTATCAGGTAAGAATTATATTCACAATTTGTATTTGGCAATTTTGGAGAAAATACTCTATTATCTATCCAATCTTGATGAGTTCAAAATTTTATACCTAAACTACTTTCTATCATAACTTGTATTATCATCCTAAAAATATCTTTTTAAACCTTAGACAGTTCCTTAAATAAACAACTTATGCTTTTATGTTTACCAGCCTTTATAACCTTTGCATCTCTTATGCGAGTTTCTTTTCTGAATTTGGTAACAAAGAAAATGGTATAACTATCTAGACTCCAACCTCGTCAGAGACCCAAGAAGGATAAAATATTACCTGCGTGAACAGGAAGTTCAGAACAAGCAACACACAGTGACAGCAGAGACAGCGGCCTCAGGAGCTCTAGGGCACAATCCCTTCCTTTCCCAGCTCTGATGACTACTGACATTCCAGGGACTGAGGCCACACT
Source organism: Microtus ochrogaster (assembly GCF_000317375.1). NCBI lineage: Eukaryota > Metazoa > Chordata > Mammalia > Rodentia > Cricetidae > Microtus > Microtus ochrogaster. Next base: position 40,597,493 of record NC_022009.1, on the reverse strand, counting down.
GCTCCACACTTCTTCACCTTAATACTCTGTGTGTGTGTGTGAGCATGTATGTAAATATGTGTGTTTCACACATGTATGTTGTTTGTATGTGGACTTGCGTGTTCGTGTGTGAGCATGTATGTAAATATGTGTGTTTGTGAGCATGTATGTTTTCTGTGCATATATGCATACACATATGGGCATGTGGCTGCTCACACACATGCACACTCTCACAAAGACACTTGAGATGGTATTAGGATAATCCAGGACACCTCCTTGACCTTTGACTTTTTGCGACCTTGACTCTTTGAGTCACATCTACAAAAACCCTTTATATGTGTATGAATGTTAAGCATTAACAGACTCCAGGGACTAGAGTGTGAACCCTCAGGGGGTCACCATCCAGTCTTACAAGGTACAAGGAGGAGGTGTAGAAGGACCTTGAGTATCAGCTTTGAGACATGTCTGTCTGCATGGAGCAAGAGCTGGCACCTGTTTGTACTGTTATCCTTCTTGGCTGATCCCAAGACTCTCAGGATGCTCTCAGGGGGCTTGGGGTCTGTAGAAGTCCAGCAAACTTGTGCTCACTCATCAACTCGTGAGTTGTTCAGGGAAGCTCATCACTGTGACCCTGTGTGAAGTGCAGTCCACAGTGACAGAAAGCCTCCACCTGGTGGGCACCATGCACGTGGAGAGTTTAGTCAGGAGGGTTGAATGCAGGCTGCATATTGGAGGGTATCTTGGAGCTGGGTCTTAGGGGAAGAAGGGGATTCTGGGAAGAAAGGGTTGGTCAATAGAAGACAGGGCCCAGAGCTGGTTCTGGAGAGATCACAAGCCTTTCACAGGCACAGAGAAGGCTGGCTGGAGGAGAGAGAGAGAAGGAGCTGCAGCCGTGGTCAGAAAGTGCCCTGGGAAGGCTCTCCTGGGAAGCTCAGCTCAGGAGCCTCTGTATGAACAAGTTTCCTGCTTTTTCAACAGCTGCATCTTTCTGCCTTAAGTATGTTTTCTCTGAGAGGCAACTTTCCTCTGTTGTCTGAGCTGGTGGCACCCCACACCACATTTTCCAACACTCATCCTCTGTACACACTTGTGAATGGCAACCTGTCTCGCAGCATAAGCACAGGACTCGACTCTGTACTTGTCAAACAGGCATGTGTTGGGCTGCACCACTGCCTGCATCAGCAGCCCTCACTCCAGTCAGTCCTGTCTGCAGCATGCATGTGGAGAGACGAGTCCAGCCAGGAGGGTGAGGACCAACCTTTGCTGTGGACTGTGTGTATTTGATTGCTGACCTTGAATTGTCTTACTTGATTTTCTATAAATAATAGAATTAGCTGGAAAGTGCCAGCATATCGTCTTGGAAATGCCTATCTGTTATCTTGCACCCCTGCCATCACTGTGAGAAGCATGGGTGTGGGTGGAGCTCCTGGTTTTAGAAGAGAGAGGACAGTATACACAATGGTCACAGACACCCGGGTAAGAAGACAGAAGCACCCAGCTGAGCCCAGACTCAAGCACAGCCACCATTCAGGAGAAACAATAAAGAACCATATGAAGCCTCTGGCCTTGGGGATGTGTTCTATGTGGTTGTAACTAACAGACAAGGTGGTTTGGGGCAAGATGTTTAATTTGTTCATGCTTCATTTTCCC
>NC_022009.1:40588401-40594964 GCF_000317375.1 Microtus ochrogaster | reverse complement strand
TATGTGGTTGTAACTAACAGACAAGGTGGTTTGGGGCAAGATGTTTAATTTGTTCATGCTTCATTTTCCCTTTTGTAAATAGGGGAAATAATGTCTATTTCATGCAACTTTCTCAAGACAGTCTTGGCCCGTAACAAGTATTGGCTCAAAGAGTACGGGGGCCATGGGACAAGACCTGCTCTGTGGGCCAGAGGCCCAAAACTGCAGGTGTGGCCTGTCTTGGGTTGCCAGTCCTCAGGATCTCCTCTCATGGAGTCCACAGTACTAGGAATCTTGAGCTCAGGGTGTCAAACGTCAGCTGTGCAGACCATAGAACTTACTCAGTGTCTCTGAGCCTCAGTTTCCCATCAAGTGATACTGTAACTGCTCAGGGATCCACAGCACTTTACATGATAAAGCATCATTGACTAGCTGATCATACTCTGACATTGTTCTGACACAGGCTCAGAACAATGCACTTTTTATGTATTAATCTCATTATTTTTATTTGTTTGACATTGTCTTTTGAAAAATTCTGTAAGTTCCTTGAGAATTTTAATTTTATGTTTTAATTATAGTCACCACTCCCCCAATTCCTCCCAGAGTCACAACCCTTTCCTACCAGCCAACATTGTGTGTGTGTGTGTAGCCCAATTTGTGCTGACTCTGCATTGTTGGATGTGTGACCTTCCACTGGAACGTAGCTGACTTATAGGGGAAACACTCTTAAAGAAAACAAACTCTATTTCTCCCAGCAAATATCAATTGTCAACAGCTTCTTGGCTAGGGGTGGGGCTCTGTACCCATCTCTCCTCTCCACACCAGCATTTGTTGTGGCTTGTGCTTGCTCAGGTCTCACACATGTTCCCACACTTCTGTGAATGTCTGTGTGTAGCTGCCCCGCGGTGTCCAGGAGACACTGGTTTCTTGCAATCAGCCATCGCCTCTGGCCCTGACACTCTCTGCCCCTCTTCTGCTAGGATCCCTGAGCCTTGGTGACAGAGGTGTGATGCAAATGTCCCTTTAGGGCCAAGCGTTCTGTAGTCGCTGATCCTCCACACCTGGAGCCACTGGGGATCTCTGTTCATCGCTGTGCCCTGCAAATATGAGCTTTTCTGGGGAGAGTTGAGAGAGACATTAATCTATGATTGGATCAGTTCTTCAAACTAGATTTTGTGGGATGGAACTCTTTGGTTTATGAAAGAGGAAACGGGAATCAAGGAGGTTAAAAGAAAACTTTGTACAGTCACAGCTCTTGAACACCCATCCACTCAGTGTCCAGCCCCCTCCTTTCCAGCGGAACCATGATTTTAACCACAAAGCTCTCATGGAGGAGCCCTTCCCACACGGGAAGACGGGAGCCCATATCCCTGTCTTCCGAAGCCTCACAGGACATGAGGGGAAATCCCGTCCGCCTACACAGCCATGAGGGTGAGGGTCTCGATTATGCTCACCCTCATCGGAAACCCTGCTTTCACCATTAGCGCCTGACACATCTGCTCTTTCCTTCTTCCCATTTCTCCAGTCTGGGCTTTCTCAGAACCCGTGATGGGCAAGGAGACAACGTGCTAAGTTCTCTATAACACTCCTCTCAGGAGACAGTTCACCTGCTGTCTTCCTCTCTGAGTTATAAGATACTAGCAGTAGAGCAATTCTAAAAGCTGGTGCTTAACAGGTTATCTGTTGAATGAACAAATGAATGAATGAATTGAATGAGTAGTAAGTATTGTATATCTGTATGCTGGGGGAATCGGGCAACCTGGTTTTCACAGATGAGGAAGGCTAAGCCAACCCGCTTGAAAGCCATTGCATTATTAATGATGGCTTGAACTTGGCAGAATAAATATCCCCCTCCCCCGTGCATTAGCTCACGGCACTCTGCCTTCTGAACTGCTCAGGCGTGAACAGCTCAGAATTCAGAACTTACGATGATTGTTCTATTTCCTGGACTAGGGATGTGGGTCCCTCTGTGTTCGCAGCTGCTAAAACCCTCGCACGACTCTTATTTCAAATGCCCCGGAGTCCTCCAGCTGCTTACCTGGATGCCAAAAGGCAACTTACAACCTGGAGCTTGCTGACATGGTTTTTGGAAAGAACCTGGAATCCCATCAACCTCTCTGCACATTGGCTCAGACGTGTTTCACACGGCAGGCATTTTCAGAGTGGTAGCCGCATGCTGAGCACCATGCTGAGATGCTGGTCCAGACTGGAAGAGGTCCACTGCCCATCAAGGGAGACAATATGACTGACTGCCCTGTGACAGAAGATTCTAACATCAGGGGTTGTGACATGGTGTCTGCAAACCCATAGAATGGATGTCCGTCTCTACCTGGGAGACAGGGAAGGATGTGTCTTTTGATCTTTAAAAGAACAAGCAGAAGCTATCTGGAAGCTGCAGATGTGGAGGCTCCTGTCTCCCTCTGCTAGTCCAGCACTGAGATGCACACCACATGCCGTGTAAGTGCACAACTGTTTCCCAACACTCAGACTTACACAGTCATCACCACCATCATATTAAAACATTTCTCCTTCAGAGAAAAAGCCTCCTACCTGGCTGACAGTCACAGCTTTTCCTACCAAAGCCCACGCAGCCTTAAAGAACCCGCCAAACTATTCCTTATCTGTGTGCGTTTGCCTTTCTTGCAGATCTCACATCAGCAAACGATGTCATGTGTGCCAGGTAGTCTCTGGGGTCTGGAAATATACTCGCCCACCACTCTTGGAATTCGCCTGTTGTGTGTGGCTAGAGGAATCTGCATAGGGGAAACTCTCTCAGGGGATGTTCATGACATTGAACAGGCACCCTTCCCTTGGTGCTGAGGACCACAGGGAATGGGCCTTTCGATGCTGACTCCAAGTTCTGGGTTCAAATCCTCTCTACCCACACAAGGTCCCCAGGCACAAACTTGTGGGCAGGCTCAGACATGGGCAAAGGTGCAGCCTCTTAAACTCTCTGATAAATAGCCCTCTGGGCCTGTGGCAGGGCCTGTAAGGGCTATAGGAGGGGATGGCTAGTCATTTTAGCTTAATGGACCTTTTCATATGGATGCACCAGGCCCTTAAGAGAGCAAAGGATAGGAGGTTGGCCCAGTTTTCACCGGTTTCAAGTATATGTTAAAGTTCCCTTTCTACTCACCCTTTTTACCTGTCCTAAGCTTTGTGGCCTCCTGTAGATACGATGTAGTTTCCAACAAACATTTAGAAGCTTTGTTAGCTTTAGGGAAACTTTGGTCATGAAGGCCAGGCTATTGCTTGAGCCCAGGAAGAGGGGCACACCAAATCTAGGAATTAACTCTTGGAAGACTTTCTTGGTGACTATTGAAGCTGTCTCCATTCAGGTGGAACAGGTTTCCACCCATCCAGAGAGGTATCTATGAACACTAACAAATAATTGTATCCAAGAACCATGGGTTTGATCTCTGTAAATCCACATCCCTATTTTCCAGGGATGATTCCTCAGGCACAGATTTTTTACAGGGCTTTCCCCCTCTCTGTTGGGTTCCTTTTGTACACGGGTGACCTTTAGGACATAGTGTCCTTGACACAATTGTCTACTTGAGAAATGTAGTATCTGGAGCTGAACAGCCCAGCAGTTTTTGTTACCCCCAGATGGGTGGCCTGGTGGAGTGTGGTGACCGTTCCAGTAGTTGCAGGGACTGTGGGTCTCCTGTCTGGCAAGAACCACAACCCGTTTACTTCCTGTCTGGCGTCTTCCCTTTCTCATCCAGTTGGCTTCTTCCTGTGTACAGGTTGGATGCTGGAGTAATTCAGGTTCAGGGAGGGTATCTGGAGAGGGTCTGTTGATTCTAGGGCTGCCTTCTGGGCCTCCACGCCTTGCCCTGTTCCCTTGGGTCTCTTCTGGGAATTCCCTTTCTGGTACTCTTTGCGACAGAACACTGCGGTGAACAACACCTACCTCTCTTGGCAGTCATATAGTCTCCAGAAGCATCAGAATTTCTTCTTTGCTTCCTATTTCCATTGTAGCTGAGGTGAGGAGTCCCCTCTCTCTAGAGAGGTCTCCGTGGACGTGGGCTGTGGCAAATGTATACAGATTGTCTTTGTACACAGTGATGGCTTTGCCCTTCCCCCCACAAAGTGCCTGGGTTAACACCAGAGGCTCAACCCTTTGTGCTGAAGTCCCTCCGCTGAGGGACAGGGCCCACACCATCATGCCCCAGCTTACCTGACTCAATCTTGAACAAAATTGCTCCCATGAGTGGATGGATAGTGCCGCCTCCTCTTCTTAGAGCAGGGCATCTGTTAGGTCAGGTTTAATGGACTGGACCAATAATTCCAGTTAGTCATGTTGGGTGATTGTCTGGCAGCAGGCTGACCTGGTCGATGACTGAAGTTTTATATATCTGAGATGGGCTTATCCAGGAGTCATGCTTGATAATGCACCACTCAGGCATCTCTGGGATCTCCCTCAGGAGGGCTCTGACAGAGGTCCTCCTGCATCCACCTGCCTCATGCTAGGATTGCAGGCATGTGCTACCCCATTCTGCTAATGTGCATGTTTATGACATAAACATGGGTCTCACCTCTTATTTCCTTGAAAAAAAACATAACATAGAAGCAACAAGAAAAAGGATGCATATCCGCCCACTTCTAAATCAATCTTTTGTGGCATCCCTCCTATTAGAACAGCAGAATTGTGTCTGGTGGCTTTAGTCCACTTCCTTTACTCTAACCAAATACCTGACACTGGGTAATTTATAAAGTACAAAGATTTATTTCTCAGTTCCAAAGGGTGGGAGGCCAAGATCAAGGCATTTGTGTCTGTGGTGTCCAGAGAGGGTTCAGTTTCCACTTCCAACTGGTGTCTCAAATGCTGTCCCTCCAGAGGGACCAATGCCCTGCTCTCCCCTAGACAGGAGGATGAGTTCATCCCCTCAAGTCCATTAAAGAGGTGCTAAGCCCCTCCCTGATGGTGAAATCCTCATGCCCTAATCACTTTCTAAACGGCTAACTCCTTCCATGTTGTTGAATTGGGAATGAAGTTAGATCTCAGAGGGATGCAAACATCAGAACCATGTGGCTTGCTTTTTCTTGTCGTCTGTAACACGGACACTATCTGCTTTCTTGCCTGTTTGTTACTGTATCAGTTCATCTCCCTCCCCAGGACAGAAGCCCAGGAAAGCAGAGCCTTATCTCTTTTGTCACTTGCTCCCAGTGCTGAGGACAGAGCCTCCCTTGTAAGAGGCAAGCCAAGTACATGTTGAAAGAAGGGATATGTGGCTATGCCTGGTACCCACAGCATCTTTGTTCAGTTGGCAAAGCAACAGGATACTGCATAATCAAAGCCCACAGTTCCATGTCAGATCTGGCTCCGTGCTTGACTGTGGGACCACAGACTGAGGCACACCTCGGTGAGAGCATTGATTTTCCTCTTCATGTGAACAACGGGGATATCAGTTTAGATTTCCTCTCTGTACACTTCCATCTTGGATGACATCAGATGACGCTGAAGACACCTTGTCCTGGAACTGCAGAGTCAGCCACACCCCTCAAATGACTCCCACCTCCTCTCAGTAGTCTTGACCCTATAAGGTGACTCTCCTTTTAAGAGCGGAACCTTGGGTGGGTGACTTGTGACAAGATGGTAATAAACATGGGAGAAGTTGGTGAAATAATGACTCCAACCCCTTAGAGAGGCGAGGGCCTCCACACTGCCACCCTCCCCTGATGGTTTGAGTCTTGGAGATCATAAAACCATTTACGTTCCTGCCAAGAAAGCCACCGTCCTATAAATATGACACAGGAATGCAGTGCAATGTGCTGTGTGCTGGGGGTCTTCTTCAAATATATACATATACTTAAGTCTGCAATTATATTTCCTCTGCCACCTAAATTATTTGGTATGATATCAGTAGCAGGCAGCAGATTGCTCTTCAAATAGAGATGGGCTTGCAGGACCATGGGGGATCACCTTCACAGGAACTGTGGAGAAACACCGTAGGTCTCCTCATTCCAAATGTCCTTATATTCTTGGTGGCATTTTGGAGAACGTCACAGTTGCAGCTTGTATTTTCACTGTCTCTCACTGTTTAAACATTTTAAATTTGCATTTATTATTATGTGTACTATGATAGTATGTGAGCATTTATACATGAGTGCAGGCATGTGTGTGCTATGCTGTGCTTGAGGGGGGTCAAAGAATGTCTGTCAGGAGTCAGTATTCTCCTTCTATCACGTGAGTTCCAGGAATTTAACTCAGATAATCAGACTTGGTGACAAGCACCTTTGCCCACCGAGCCACCTCGCCAGCTCCTGATTCTCACTTTTGATGTGGAATATATCAAGTCCCAAGGAGCTGTCTGGCCTTGTGTGTTAAGTCTGAATCTTGTCCACATGATGGCTTTGGGGACAGTCACTGCCAAGTCTTCGGCTCAGTTTTCCGTCTGTAATCTGAAACTGTTTATGGGGAGCCAACTCACACCCTCAGACTTCCGGGAGAGTGGGAAGACTGACACGAGACAGAACTCAGAGTCTAAAGCAAGGCGATCTCCACCACCATGAACCTAAGGCCACCCTGGGCTACAGAATGATGCCCTACTAGGAAAGTAAAAGAGGTGGGAGAGCCG
>NC_022009.1:40578023-40587901 GCF_000317375.1 Microtus ochrogaster | reverse complement strand
AAGAAATAAAAGAGGGAGGGAGGGAAGGAGAGAAGGCAGAGTGGAATTGATGGAAGGTGGAAAGAGGAAGGAGAAGAAGGGAGGGAGGTAGAGAGGAAGGGAAGGGGAGGAAAAATGGAGAGGGTGGGAAGGAGGAGGGAAGGTGGAGAGGGAGGGAAGGAGAAGGGAGGGTGGAGAGAGAGGGGGAAGGTGGAGAGAAAGGGGGAAGGTAGAAAAGGAGGGAGGGAAGAAAAGAAAAGAAGCAGATATCCAGGAGTTGTTTCTATCTTTCTAAGTATCCCCTGGGAACTCTACATTTGACACACCCGCTAATTAAAATGATAAGCTTCTTTTCTGTGGTGTGAATAATGTCACTTCTATGGCAGCTTCGATTCCCTCACACTCATCAGAAGTATATGCGGCTCAGTGACATCACAGGAAATCCCACGGTGTTATTTCGCTCTCTGCTGCTCTGTGCGTCTAATCTATATCAGACACATACGTGGGATAGAATTGACCACTTCAACCCCAAGGCTTACAGCCACAGCCTACCAAAGGAAGACTGTAGGAAAGTGTCTTGAGCTGGCTTTAGGGTGTGGGGTGCATGCTGGTGTTAATCCCCACACTTAGGAGGTGAGAGAAGGATCTGGAGCTTCAGGCCAGTCTGGGCTACATAGCAGGACTCCATCTTTAGATGTGTGTGTGTGTGTGTGTGTACATGCGTGCATATGTATACATATGTGTGCATGTGTGTATATGTATGCATGTGTATATGTATGTGTATATATACATATATATACATATATACATATATATACATATATATATATGAGAATGGGGAGGGAGGAGATGAGGAGAGATAGGGAAGGAAGAGAGAGAGGAAGAAAAGAGGAATAGGAAGGGTAAAAAAAAGAAGCGTGCATGGCCCTGCACCCCTGATCACTAGATGACCTCTGTGATCCCCTTGTCAATCTAAGTTCAATGATTTCGGTATCCATGCTCTTGCCAGAATGCCTTTCACCCACCAGAGCAGCATAGTGGCGTGGATAGCGCTGTCTGTTTGCTTTTTAAAACAGCCCCTTTCATATAAAGCCACCCCCAGGCACAAGTAGGAAGGCAGGCAGGTGATTTGTTACTGTGCATAAGACAGATGCAGCCAGGACTGCTTTCTCGGAACAAAACAAAAAGAAAGTGTGGCATGGACTTTAAAGAGCTGTCTTGCCTTCAGTCATTGACTCTGCTGTGTAAAAACAAAACCGAAAGGATCAGATCAGCAGGGGAACCCCTTGGATTTGAGGGCCTGTAAATTAAAATGGAGGACGTGTTGAAAACAAAGCACTTTTTAAGAAAAAAAAGGAAGGAAGAAAAGGAGGGAGGGAGGGAGGGAGGGAAGAAAAAGAGGGGTGCTAAGCTCAGAATCTGAGTGACCCCATTTCCTTTCAAGAAATTGTTGCTCAAATCTCAGTTTCTCCTCTAGAGTAGAAGCGGGTTGGGGTACAGGGAAGGCTGTGAGCCTCACCCAGCCATCTCCCGCCATGTTTGGTACTTCCGTTCTTTAACACCAGCCATTGCTTATATTGCCCTCCTCTCTGCAGAAGCCCCCACCCCTGCTATGGGAAGCCATCTCATAGGGAAGGTTGTACCCAGTCCCAGTACCCAGGAGGGGACAGCCTTGAGCCAAGAACAAACCAACAGGTGTGTCAGCCCTGTCTTCATCTCCTGTGGGCCCAGCTCTGGTGCTGAGCTCCCTGTGGGATGAGAGGCCCGAGTGGAACTCTCCTTGCTCTACTCCTGCCCTGTGTTCTTTCTCTCCACAAATCACCCCTCAGTACAGTATGTGTCCCAGAGTCCCCATCCCTGCTCCAGACATCAGTCACCACTGCTTGCCGTTGCTTCCTGGGCTAACTTCTTGATGTTCAGGACTTCCCATGGGCCTAGCACCTTGCTTTTTCACTTAACCAACTCTCTTGGTAAATTCAGAGGAGTTCCTAACCCTGTTTCATAACTTGGTGGCAGTGGGGTGGCCTGCTTCCTTGTGGTCCCCCTGTCAGTGAGCTGTGGGACCAGAATCTAGTTCCTTCACTGAGATCCAGGTACAGTTAGTGTCAGCTCTGCCCAAGCCCGAATATGTATGTACAGTTCTTTTCTCTCCCTTGACAGATATGCACCACACTACTTCTTGGGACCTCTTAGGGAGACATTCGGGTAGCCTGCTTCCTAAACTCTTGCCAAACAAATTGGAGTAAATGCTGAGTGTCACAAACCGCAAACCCGGCTCCTCCTGAGACTCTCGTCCCTCCCTGGGATGTGAACAGGAGCTGCAGTAGGTGTTACTGCCGGCAAATCAGCTGTGTCAGGGCCTGGTCTCAGCAGGAGCTCATAGCTCTTCTGCAAGCAGCAAATGCTCTGGGGATCTCATGGACTTGTACCTGCTCTCCTGCCTGTGGCCCCTCACCACGCTCCGTCAGTGCCCAGAAAGACATTTGCTTTTCCAAGGTAAATTTCGGTGGAATTAAACTTTCATTTGTGTGCAGGAGGGAGCCTTGTGTGCAGGGGGGAGACAGAAACAAGAACACCTGACGTGAGGGTTTCCAGCTTCCAGAACTAGAAACGAAGCAAATGTCTGCTGTGAATTAGTGAATTACCCACCCTTGCACAGAGAATGGACTGAGACACCTGGAATGGGACTCGTGAAGGTGTAATTTTTTAGTGGCTGCTTTCAGAACACTCTTGCCCAACAGCACTCCACCAGAAAAAAAAGCCCACTGTCATAGCCAATGAGATACTGCCCTCCCTGGATGTCAGATCAATTGGACAAACCCTCCACACCTTAGACATGAAGCCCTAACCCGAGTCCCCTCGATACATCTTGCAAGCCAGCATGGAGTGGGCTTATATAAACAGACACATCAGACGTATGTCATAGCTATGTCATATCTACGGTCAATAGATTCCCCAAGCATCTATCACATGGCCGATGTTACGCTTGAGGCTGGGGGCGAGAGGCACACAAGCACCAGAAACTGAACACTAATGATAAAACAGAGGATAGGAGTGAGTCCTGGGTGCCCTGAGAACCCAGAAAAATAAAAAGCAACTCCTGGGTGGGATGGAGAGGTGACCTGGTGACCTGGTGACCTGAGTAGGTGATGTACATGGTGAGATGCAGAAATCTGGAGGTCATCAGGGTCAGCCTGGGGGGGTCAGGAGGCTGTCAGGAGATGTATGCAAAGAGATCAAAGGGACCTGGATGACCACTGTGAGGGGCAGTGGCAGTCCCTGGAACAGGAAACCCAGGGAGAGAAAAGGCTTGAGGCAGCGAGGGAACTTTGGGTCATTGGCTTTGTGAGGGCCACCACCAACCGGACTGTTTTTGATGACTTTAGAATAAAGTTCAAGGTTCTTTGTGAAATGACCTCAGTCCTGGACTGGGAAGGTGGCTCTGCCGGGGAAAGCAATTGCCATGCGAGCATGAGGACCTGGTTTATACCCCAGCAGCCATGTCAATATCTGCTGTGGCGGCAAGCACTTGTATAGAGTGCTGGAGAGTCAGAGACAAGAGGAGCCCTTGGGCTCACCGCTTGCTCAGCTGAGTCTGCTTGGTGAATTCTAGGCCAACGAGAGATTCTGTCTCAAAAGAGGTGGATGGTGTTCCTCATGATGTTTGATGTTACCAAAGATTTTTCTCCAGCTTATACACACATATGTGTGTATGCGCGCACACACACAGGTATTGTATACATGCATGCATACACAGGCATCAACAAATACCCTTAGTTTTCTTTTCTTAGCCTGACAGAAATCCACTCGTTCCCAGCCCTGTTCAGACCTCCCTCCTCTGCAAAGGCTTCATCAAACACCATAGGACTCATTACCCGTGTCTGGGGTCAGGGCTGTACCCACTTAGACCTCAGTGACAGCAGATGACTGGGAAGAGAGCAGGCTGCACGGGCTCTAACTCCCTCTCTAGCCCTGGCCCTGTTTGGCTCATCCTCCCCTTGTGCCAGTGTCCAGGGCCACACCCAGCGCATACCAGAACATGCAAGCATTACGTTCAGCCAGACCTCAGGGTTTCTGCTTAAGTAGGGCAGGGAGCAGTGGAAGCTCCTAGATCCCTCACCTGAAGCTTCATAAGGAAACCAGCCAGGCCACAGCTCTTCCCTCAGATGCACAATGAGATCAGGCCTGGAGGAAGGAGCCGTGGCCCCATGTCCACCTCTCCAAAATGTCTGCCTTCGAGGGCTTTCCTCTGTGAAGGAGGCCAGCCCCTAAGTGGAGGTGACAGGAAGTTGGCTCAGGCTACCCATGTATGCAGTCTTGGCCCGATTTCTATGGCAGGCAGAATTTGAAGTCTGAATCTGGACACAGGGGGCAGCCCTGGGACAATCTGGAGTATTGAGGCTTAGCTTCCTGCACTTCGGCCTGGTTCTCTCGTCTGGCACTGAGTTTTCCCCTCCGTTCCCCACCTATCTGACCCACCACCCAGGCTCAGAGCTTCCATCTGTCATCATCAAGCTGCCTCGTTACGGTGCAGCCATCCCAACGGTCCTCAGGTCGGTCTTCACATTGGACTAAGCCCTTCCCTTAATATTAACCACCATGCCACTTGGCAAGGCCTCCTGAAGCATCATTAAGCCAAAACCTGAGTTTGAGCCAAGCACCCTACAAGAGTGTGGGCCTCCCTACACCCCCAGAATGCAAAGTCCATCCGTCGTAGGGTCCAGGTGTGGTGGATGATAGGAAGTTTGTTGAATGGGTGCTGGGTGCAGGAATTCGACACAGTAGCCTCCATTCTGGAAGATCCTGGGATCTGGTAGACAGGGGACAGGGCTCTACTGGTGACGCTGATCTCAGTGCACTTCAGTTTGCTCACACCTGCCCCCCAGGGCTGTTGGAAGGATTAGTCAGATGACATCCGGAAGTTGCAGTGCATGCCAGGCCTGCAGCAGGCGCTCAAAAGAGTGAACGCATGTGTGAGTGAAAGCAGGAAGAGCAGCTATGCTGCCCAGCATTCCGTGGGCAGGGCGTGGTCTCCACTAGGTGGAGCTGAGGAGCCAAGCCAGCACACCAGCCCAGGCAAAGGCAGAGGCAGAGGCAGAGGCAGAGGCAGAAGAGTGTAGGGCCATGGGAGGAAGCCAGTGACTGAAAGGAGAGAAAACAGTGTTGAGGGAATGAGACACCCAGTCGCATGGGGATGAATAGCAAGTATGAAATTGTCAAAGGAGATCTTCCCTGCAAGAGGATGCTACCAGAACCAGAAGCAGGGGCAGCCAGAGAGTTACCAAGGGAATCCAACATCAGCCCTGACTTCTTTACCCCGCTGCCAAGCCCTTGACAGAAACAGCCCCATGAAGACAGACCGGGGTTGCAGCAACGCAACCCTGCAAGGCTTTTCCGCCGGAGCCTTGGCGTGTGTTACCGCATCCAAGGTTGACCGGAAGCAGAGGGTTCAGCAGCCACACCACTTCGCTCTCCCACTCTGTGAATGAAGACCCTAAAGGCCCACAGCAGTGGGGGGACTTGGCTGAATGTAAACCCCAGCGGACTTGTGTCCCCTAGGCTCTGGTTTAACTTTAATTTGCCCTAGCACCTGAAGTGAAAGAAATGAAGACCCAACCCATGATCCAAACACCCATTGTCTCACCCTTGAAAGGGGAGAGGGTGAATAAAATCCCATCATGCATGTGGACCATACAGTTACTGGCAATAAACTGCTTAGCATCAGACTCTCCAGAAATTTGATCCAGTCTGCTAACTAAGTCAGGCTGAACCAAGTTCATTCTCACCCTTTTGAAGGTCATTTCTGTATCTGCCGTGACACCAGCAGGGACCTCCTCAGTCAACTTTGTTTTATGCCCTTTAGATTTATTTTTATTTATGTATATATATATATATACATATTCCAGATAGATAGATAGATAGATACATAGATAGATAGATAGATAGATAGATAGATAGATAGATAGATAGATAGATAGATATCCCTGTGTGACTGTATGTCTTCCATGTGTATGCAGATGCCCATGGAGGCCAGAGGGCATTAGCTCTCCTTTGAGTTACAGTTGTGAGTAACTCTAAACAAATGCTGGGAACTGAACCTGGGTCCTCTTCAGGAGCAGTAACCTCATTCAACCTCTGGCCCTCCAGCCCTCATTGTCAACTTTCTGTCAACTCTTTTTCAGGTACAGCTTCCCCTCAGCCTGAGAGAACAGTTGGTCTCAGTTCCTATAGGTTCACTTACCTAGGAGAAGGGGGCTTGAAGGGCCAGGGCCTATGGGAAAGGCCAGAGTGATGTAATTTCTTGTCCAGTATGATAATTTCAAGAACTGATTTTAAGGGGGTATCTGTCCAAGGTGATGCCTGAAGCCATGTCATTCAGAGCAGGAGTGAGACATTCATTCATTCATTCATTCATTCATTCATTTCTCATCTGCTCATTTGTACATTAAACACGTGTTTCTGCATCCCGCACTGCAGTGGCTGCCAGAAACGGCCTCCCTTCCTCAAGGTCATGGAACTGGCATGGTATCGTTTTCACCACCTCTGAGTCTCAGCTTTGTCACGGGCAAAATGAACACTCCAGGTGCTGCATTTGACATTCAAACAGATCATGTATATAAAGGGCCCTTGGCATCCCATAGACAGAGGCTGTGCTGTGGGCTCCCAGCCCAGGGTGTACAAGATGCCTTGCTTGCATGCATTTTTATCATCACCCCTCACAAGCTCCAAGGAAGATCCCAGGTTCGGAGAGGGGAGACTTAATTATTTCCCTCTGATAGATATCACAGGCCATAAAAGCTGACAGCAACAACTGGCACGTCTGACATTTGAAGGCACTGAGTCTCCTTGTGGAAGCATTGCTTGCTGCGCTCTAAATCGGGGAGCATGAGCTGTGACAGCAGCCATGATGTGGTGATGGATAAGGCACTGTCACATCCCCTCCGCTGCTGTGCTCAGGTATCCAAACACATGGCTGGAAATGCCAACAGTTTCCCCATCCTGCGTGCATCAAAACCTGGGGGTGGGGCAGGGACCAAGTAGAGAGGACACACAAAGCAATGCCAAATACATTCCTGAAATGATTGAGTGGGCTTCCTCCACTTCACGGCACCACCTTCCTCCACCCAGGCTGAGGATCTGGGTAAGAGCCATGGGTAGACCAGATGGCTGTGGGTGGACCACCAGATGCACAAGAGTTATGGTGTTCACACAGAACTAAGAGTCTCTGTCTGGCCTTTTCATGAAGGTTCAATAATATGAAGAGTTTATGTTTTTATATTGGGAGGACCTCATAGCCAGGGACCCTTAACCTCTGCTGAATGTTAGATGCAAGTATAAATTATTTAAAAAAAAAAAAAAACACCAGAGCCAGGCAGCATCTCCGGGTACTTTTATTCAATTGTTCTGAGCATCATGTTTGGTAAAGGCAGTGAGGTCTGAAGCCAGAATAAACTCTGATATTGTGCCAGTGAGATGACTCAGTGGGTAAAGACTTGCCATCAAGCCTGGCAACTTGAGTTCAATTCTGAGTATCTACGTAGTGGAAGGAGAGAACCAACAAGTCATTCTCTGACCTTCACACACATGCTGCAGCAAACACATTCACACACGTGCACATACACGAACACATGCATGCACACACACACACATGCATGCACACATACACATGCGCGCACACACACATTTGTAAATACACAAAATAAAATAAATTAAAAATAACCCTGATGTTGAATTTGCCTACAACTGAAAATTTTGCGGTGGAAGGAGGTATGGCAATTAACCTTCAATGTTGATTTGGCTAGACTTAGCATTGTCGTGGAAACACCTCTGAGTGTCTGGAGATGATTCCAGAAACATTTCACTGGGGAAGGAGGACTTAACTGATGATGGGTGGTACCTCCCAATGAGTTGGGGTCCCAGACTGAACTAAAAGAAGAAAGTGGGCCGAGCACCACCCTCCATCTTTCTCTGATTCCTGACTGTGGACCATGTGACCTCACATTGCTGCTGCTGTGCCTTCCTCCCATGATGGATGGTACCCCCCAAACTGTGAGTCAAAATAAACCCCTTACATTGCTTTTGTCTTTTTTTTTGCTTGTTTGTTTTTGTTTTTTACAGAAATGTGAAAAATAACTAAATCCAGGGGCATTATGGTCTTATCGATGTCTTAGAAAGATTACTGCAGGAGAAATCAGTGGACTGGGTCAAAGGAGTAATACTGGATTCTGGGGACACTGACAGGCGTCTTCCACTGTCATGAGGTCCACAGGACATCAACTTCACCCTTCTTGTTAAAAGGGTGGCATCTTAGGACACACCCAGAGCTAAACCTGACTGACAGTGTGCACTCGGATCCCATCCTGGATGACATACACACATTCATACCTTGGAGGCCTGAATCAGAGAACCAGATACTGCAAGGATCCAGTACAGAGATGGTGAGGGCTAACCCAGAACAGGAGAGTGAGAATTCAGAAGGGAAGACAGCTGTGGTGCACTGTGCTGCAGAGTGAGAAATGGGGGTTAGGACAAGCTCTATGGAATCTTGGTTGGCGTGTAGCATCCATATAAGCCTTCTTGTACTAGTACAGTTATCAAAGGAATTGTCTTAATATGAGTTTTCACACTTGGAAACAGGCTGGAGGGAATTGAGTACCTGTTTCTTGTCCCACTCTCAAGGACTGGCAGAATGCAGCCAGGTTGCAAATCTTCTCGCTTTGAACCCTGGGCTCCTTCTGAAATCTTCATGGTATGGTTGTGTTTGTAGCAGTAGTGTTTGTTGTGATCACATAGGTTATTTGGGCGTCCCTTTAAGTCATCTTCTTCGGTAGAGCATTTGTCACAATCATTGGTCATTTAAGGACAAGTCCCTGAAGATAATATGCATGTGCTTAACACAGAATAGCTGTGCTCATAAAACTGTGTGGAGCTTTTTCCACACCTACTAACCCTCTTCTTGTCACTTGTCACTCACTAGACCTGCACACAGGTCTTAGAAAGCATTTCACTTATATTTACCCACTTGTCGTAAAGGATAAACCTCGGGCACCAACAGGTAGAAGAGGTACACAGGGAGGGGCTAGGGAAGGAGCAGAGAGAACCCATGCCTTCTTGGGATGCATACCCCTTCTGCAATGCAGAAGTTCTCCAAGCCCTGTAGGTCAGGACGCTACATCATGTAACCATGATTACTGTTAGCCCCACCTCCAGCCCCTTGATCTTTTGGGGGGAACACTCGGAAGACACCTAATATCTGCTCTTTCTGGCAACATCCTCATATAGAACCCCCCCCCCCAGGAGTTACTTCAGTAAAACAAAAGATGTCTGCATCACCCATGAGGACTCAAGAGACTAGGCATAAAACCAAACATTAGAAGCAGACTCACCTAGTCTTCACAGAAGAAATTAAGAGACTTGGGCCAGTGAGATGGCTCAGAGTGTAAATATGCTTGCTGCTAAGACTGTCCTGGGGACCCATACGGTGAGAGGAGAGAACTGACTCCTTCCAGCTGCATTCTGACTTCCACCATTGCACATGCACTTACACACACACACACACACACACACACACTGGACTTATAAATAAAGTCACCCAGAGAACATACCTTTGATGTGTCTGTGAGGGCATTTCCAGAGAGGTTCACTTAAGAGGGAAGACCCACCCTGAATGTGGGATGGGTGTCCAGCTTGAGTAATGGGGGAGAGGGAACAGGCAATGTCAACATTAGCACCCCCACCCCTCTGCTTTCTGTGAACCCAATGTTACCAGACCCGTTAAACTACCATCACCATGCCTTCCCTGCTGTGAGGAACTGCACTCTTAAAACTGCAACACAGTAAATAAATAAACCTGCCCTTAGGTTAATATTAGTTGCTTTTCCATTGCTGTGATGGAACAC
>NC_022009.1:40576020-40577430 GCF_000317375.1 Microtus ochrogaster | reverse complement strand
TGTGGGTCTTTAAAATCTTAAAGTCCACCTCCAGTGGTGCACTTCCTCCTATCCCTCACCTCTTAACCCTTCCAGACAGCACCATCATCTGAGGTCAAGTCTTCAGATGCCTGACACTATGGGAACAGCTCATTCAAATCACCAAAGTTGCCTCTTGCCGGGTATTTGGTTACAGTGATGAGAACAATAACTAACATAGCATATTTCCTATTCTAAATAGCATCGCCATAGTTAACCATGTTATTCCTGCTTAGCTGAAAGAAGCATTACTCATGACGAGACTGGGAATGTTAGAAGGATGCTAACAGTGATAGAACTGCATGACCATCATTTCGAAGAAAGAAGCAGAGGAATCAATGGTGTACTCTGCGATGCTGGACAAGGGTGGCCACGTGACCGTGAAGACAGGTCCTAATCCTGCCTCTGCCACCTGCCACTGTGTAGCTTGGGAGAACTTTGCTTGTCTCTGGATTCCTACCTCTTCTTTGTGACATGAAAGCGTCTCAGCTCTAAATCACGGGGTTTCTATTAGACAATAGCTGTAAATGGTTTCCTTCTTTTTCCTTTTCACACATATTTACAAAGAACATAATATAAAGAACAATTCGTGGGCGGTGAAATATGTACAGTAAATAAATGTCTAGGAAGTGAGCCAAAATATAAGAGTGGGCGCTCTGAAAGGCTCATTCATTATGAGATGGTGGGGGAAGATGTGGAGAACTCTCTGGGCTCCAGTGGGCAAATGCAGGGCGGGAGGGGGAGGAGGAGTTTGGTCACTCATAGATTTATTGGTGCTTAATATTTATCTTATAGTGAGGACACTAGGGGAATAAGGTTTCATTTTTTACTTTCGAGAAATCCCCAATCTCTGTCAGGAAGCAGAACTCTGGACACTTGAGTGATATTACAGAAATATGACCAAATATGAGAGGGGAAAGGATGAGAGCTGTCTTTTATGAAGACATGGAAAGAAGCTTCAGAAAGTGTTGAGTTTGGGATGGCATTTGGGGGCTAGTTTTCTGAAGAAAGGGGCAGAACTCTGAATAGAGAGAATAACACGGGATGAGGCAGGCAGATAGAAACGGGAGGGCCCAGGAAGACGTGGTCAGGGATTGAGCCATACCTGGCATGGAGGTCAGGAAGGAATGGGAGAGAGGAGGGGAGAGACAGAGGGAGTCTTCTATGCCATAGCACGGGGCTGAGGTGACTCTGTTAACAGCGTGTTTACCGGACCTGTGCCTTTAGAAAAGATCATGCTAGTCAAAGGATGAAAATACAATGACATCATAATTTTTAAAAAAGCAGATCTGTCTGAGAAGGTGCAGTGGGGTGCACAGATGTGCAGGGGAGGGGGCGTCCATGAAGAAAATGAAGATAGTCCAAGCCGTGACCCTGATAATGAGGCATGAA
>NC_022009.1:40560686-40575920 GCF_000317375.1 Microtus ochrogaster | reverse complement strand
CAGCTTCCATGTCCCAAGTCCTGTTATCCCACCCTGTTACAACCGTTTTTTAAAACGGGTATCATTTGTGGGATGCCAGGAGATCTGCACAAGCTGTGTCTTATGATGGCTCTGAAATGCATGGTTATTGGCCCCGGCTTGCTAGAGAAAAGAAATCAAATCCTCCAGGGAATACAGCTACCACCACCAAACATCTGATTCTCTCTTAGGATTCTCTCATTTCCCCACTTTTGGTAAATGAGAGAACACAGGTCCAAGCGATGCAGGATGGTGTGCACCTGCAATCCCAATACTAGGTAGGCAGGAGGATCACAAATCTGACGCTAGCCGGTGTCTGAGATTCCTGTCGCAGTTTTAGAAGTCCCCATAGGCTCCAGTATTTAAACACTCAGTCTACAGATGGCTGTGTTGTTTAGATAGGTTTAAGCTGTGCAGCCCTGTTGGAGGAAGCAAGCCACTGTGGATTCTGCCTTTGAGAGTTCAAAGACTCCACTTGGTGCTTGCTCTTTCTGCTTTGGGCTTATAGTTAAAGATGAGAGCACTCAGCTTCCCCTCCTGCCTCAGTGTCGGCTGCCCGCTGCCCACTCCCATGCCTCTTTTGTAATATGGAATCTCATCCTCCAGGACTGTAAGTCAAGTAAGTTCTTCTTTCTGTGAATTGCCTTTGTCATGGTGTTTTATGCCAGCAATGGAAAAGTAATGAATACAGACCTAATCTCAAAACAAAACAAACCAGGAGCTGGGGATGTAGCTCGAGGGTAAAGGGCTTGCCTAGTATGTGCAAGGTCCCAGGATTAATCATGGGTGCTGAGAAGAAGGAGGTTTATACTCCTGGCCAGGAATTCTGATCAGCCATCCAAAACTGCCACATTACCTATTGCTAGTTCTTGATCTGATCAGGATGGTCCAGCGAGCTCGTTAGCGAAGTAGATTCATGAAGATGGGCTACAAGGGTAGCTGGCGCTTGTGGTGAAGTTTTTCATTTGTATGTCTGCTTGGGTTTAAGTGCTTGGGTTTCATTGTTGTAATAATAACAGCCACAATGGCATGTTTATTTATTTGTTTGTTTGTTTTGAAAGTACACTAGAGTGGCTTTGAACATATCTTAGCCCTGCTTCAAGGCTCATAAGGACCTGGGGTCTTACCAGTGGGAACAGGGGTCATCAGAAAGTGAAGACGGAACAGCTTGGTGTCTTGGGTTCTGCAGGATTGGCTCTTCTCCAGGAAGTTGAGGAAACATTCTATCCTGTCCCCCTTTTCCTCATCTCAGGTACACTTCCTCTTATTTCTATAACATCAAGTCTGTGTTTATTTTCTATGACAGTTAAACATGTCTGTGTGTGCAGGATGGATGTAAAATACATTCCTGCTACAACTACTGCCTAGCAGAGCTTGGGCTCGTTCTGAGAATTTACTATTCAAACTAGGTCGCTATCACAGTTGTGTCTTCTGATGTGCTGACTGTTAGGTCAGAGTGTGGGCCCTTTCTGTCTCTGCTGGGGCTCTTACCTGTCTCAAATTTCTCCCCTTTGCCATGTCCCACATTTACTACCTTCTGAAGGGCAACATTAAATAAAGTTCCTGCATCACGACTCTCACTGGTTCCCTTATCACCTCCCAATATGGTTTATGGCCCTTAACTGGGTGTTCAGGGTCCCCACAGCTAATTCAGCCTGCTATTCCACCCTGGTGTCCTGCTTCCTCTCTCCACACACACGGTCCATCCATGTGAATCTGGATGCCATTCCAGATGCGCAAACTCTTCGTCAGTGTCACAGGCCTCCCGACATGGCAATTGCTTCAACAAAATGGCCCAGGAAGGGCTTCTGCCAGCCTGGCAGAAGTCAGAAAGCTTTGCAGTCATATCAAGAAAGTGTCGTGTCCTCTGCTCCTTAGAAAAGAGTCACTCCAAAGGAGAGGAGAGCAGAAGGCTGGGAACCAGGAGGTGGGCATCAGGGGTACCACTCCTAAAGCCACCTTTGAGAACCACATCAAATCCTACTTCTCAACAGCCTCCCCTATGTATCCCAGACAGAATGGCTGTCTCTCAATCTGTGACACCTTTATTAGCTGACATTGTTGTCAGAAACTATACGGAAGATGTCTGCTTACACTGGGGAACCCTGGGGAGGTGATAGGAATGGTCTGGTCTGTGTCTGTCTGTCTCTGACTGTCTCTGTCTCTCTGTCTCTCTCTCTGTCTCTCTCTCTCTGTCTCTCTCTCTCTCTGCATTTCACACAGCTATAAGGGCATGCAAAAGATAGCAAACTTTGTAGGATGGAGCCCTCCATTGCTTGTGCCCCGTGGAACTAGCTTTTGGCTTCCCATATTAAAGAGAGACAGCTCACCAGGAGGGCGCTGATCCTGGGTGGTAAGAGAATGGATGCTGTGTGAGTTTCACAAAATCCAGCATTTGACAAGTTAAGACATAGGGATTTGCCAGACATGGGAGCAGAGAGAAGCAGATTTCTCTGAAAACATTTGCACAGACAGCATACAATGCCTGACATGCTGATGATAGCAGTCCATGCATGTGCATGGCAAGGCCTCTATGCCTCACCCACCTCATACCCACACCACAGTTTCTGCATCTTGGCAAGGTCATCATCTCCACTGTGCACATGACGAAGGTCAGATTTAAGGAGGCAGGTTGCCTGAGCAAGCTTACAAGAGGCTGGCTTTAAAGCCCGGGTGCTTCCCCGCTCACTCCTCTGCCTGCCTCCCACAGTGACTCCTCCTCTCCCGCCCCCCAGTAGAATGGAAAGGTGCCATCTTGTCACAGTGACCTCAGAATCGCAGCAGCTCCACCCTGAAGTGTAACTCTGCACATACTCTATGTAGCAGAGAGCTGGGGGTTTTGTCTGCTATTTCCCGAGCTGGCGGGATAGCTTTGAAAGAAGCAGCTTATCTTGTCACGGTCTCATTTTTCTCCCTTCGGAAAGATGAATGTTATGTGATCCCTAAGGCTCTACACACGTCTTCCAGTACATGAGATTTCATTATAAACCACCATGGATAATTTAAACCGGGTTGCTAAAACACACGCCAAAATCATCGTTTCATCCCCAAATTCTTCTTTTGCTTCTAAAAGATAAATTTTAAATGGGCGAATGGTGTAAAGGCAGATTTCAAAAGTTAGTCATGGAATAAAGAGAGTGAGTATTAGCCGGGCGTTGGTGGCGCACGCCTTTAATCCCAGCACTCGGGAGGCAGAGGCAGGCAGATCTCTGTGAGTTCGAGACCAGCCTGGTCTACAGAGCTAGTTCCAGGACAGGCTCCAAAGCCACAGAGAAACCCTGTCTCGAAAAACCAAAAAAAAAAAAAAAAAAGAGAGTGAGTATTAGTTATATCATCTGGGGCATTTTTAGCGAGCCCTTTAAAAAAAAAACCTACTGTCTGTACATCCTAACAAATGATGTTTCCTGTTACAAACCCAGAGGGTTCATTCTGGACCACTTAGAAAGAACAAGGAACCCCTCTTTCAGAAAGGGGAGGGGGTTGTTGGAGTATCTAGGACAGTGTTTCTCAACCTGTGGGTCACGATAGTATAAGAAAAGAACGTAGCATTTGACCCAGTGATTTAGAAACCGTCACAGTAGTGACACAGAAATGGTTTAATGTAGTAGCTCTCAACTTCTGAGTTATGACCCCTTCGGGGGTCAAACAACCCTTTCACAGGGGTCACCCAGAACCATTGGAAAGCACAGATATGTACGTTGTGATTCATAACAGTAGCAAGATTACAGTTGTGAAACAGCAATGAAAACAGTTCTATGGTTGGCTGGCCACAGCATGGGGAACTGTAGTGAAAGTTCACAGCATTAGGAATGCTGAGAACCACTGGTCTAGAAAGCCACACTAACCATCTGGTTAACTCATTTTTGGTTTCTAAAAGTGGATTAATGAATCCAGGAAAAGCACTCTCATTAACACCAGAATATGTTGTGGGATAATGGGCACAGTCCATGTTTTCCTCCATCACTTCCTACCTGGGAGTAAAGAGAAAAAGAAGATGCTGGGGCTGGCTTCCCACCCAGCACCCTTGTCTCTCTCTGTGTCAGGAAGGTGTGTACCACCCTGGGCGTGGGCTTTGGGGTCCAGTATTCGGGGCCCGAGCCCTGACAGTTCCACTCACCTTGTACAGATCACAACTGGCTGTGTCTGGCCTGTTTGTTTATCAAAGGGATGTCGGAGACTGGAGAGATGGCCCAGTGGCCTCGTGAAGTGAATGCCTCACAAGTTCAGGATCTGACACTCAAATCTCCAGGACCCTTGATAAACACTGGCTGTGGGAGCGCATGTTGTGCGCAGTGCTGGGGTTGGGGATTGGAAATGGGAGAACCCCTGTAGCTCATTGGCCAGCTAGTCTGAAAGGTGATGAGCTCCAAGTTCTCTGGGTGATGCTGCCTCAAAAAATAGACTGGAAAGCCATTGTGGAAGACATCAGATGTTGAACTCTGGCCTCCGTTCATGTGCACTTACTCACAATGTACACACACACTCACATACACACACACACACACAACTGGACCAGTGGATTTTCTCTCTCTGACCTGTGGGGATGCTGTGAGGTGCTGACTGAGGAAAAGCTTCCGCATTGCCTCCACACTGCATGCCAATTACTTGCGGGGGTGGAGGGTTGGTAGAAAAATGCTGGTTGCAATTCTTGTCTTAAATTTTTGGACAAAATGATTGTTTCGTTTTAGGAAATTCTGAAATGCTTGTATGCCTTCATGACTGAAGATAGGTGTGAATGGTCGCCGCACTGTCCAAATGTAAACATCAGAAGTCTTTGGTGTGGATGCCATTTCGAGATCCCAGAGCTTGGAGGGACCAGAGGGGATTCGGTTGAGAAGAAAACTGACGCTCAGCGGTCACATGACAAAATGAGGATAGAGCTGTGTTTGGTGGTACACACCTGTAATCCCAGCACTTGGGAAGTGGGGGCAAGAGGATCAGATGTCAAAGCCAACTCCAGTTACACAGCAAGTTCAAAACCAGCCTGAGTTCTGTGAGACTCTGTCTCAGAAAACAACACAAGCATGGAGGCAAAACAAATATTTTCCATCCCCATGTCCAGGATACTCCATGCTACCCCACTCCTCATCCTGCTGTCTTCATCTCACAACAGTTGTGCATTGCACTAAGATCACCGTGGACATGTCCCACCCCCTTCCTAAGCTGGAGGATGCTGGCTGTCAGGTATTACCTGCTATAGCACTACCCTGTGTCACCTGCCATCTTCTGATGGGACAGTGGGCATCCATCATCAGGAGAAGAAGAGGAAGCCCTAGGAAGATAAACCACAGTGTTTTCTCCTTAAACCACAGCCCTTCTCCACAAACCACAGAGCACTCTTCCCAGTGGGTCATCTCCTGCAAGAAACAATGGCTCTGGATTTTCCAGAAGAGCTATTTAAACCGGGCTGTCTGTCCACTGGGCATCAATCAGCTCCTCCCATCCAGAGCCTCATATGAGGTTAGAGACAGATCAAGGCATCCTCTCTCAAGGCAGGTTAGCTGGGTTTCTTCACATCAGCTTTGTTGGCAGGCAGACACTTATAGTAAGTGCCTACTGTATGCCAGGCATCACTAGAGACAGACCATAAAGACAGGAGAAGCATAGACCTTTTGGCACTATTGAGACAATTACTGTCAGTTTAGTGACTTACAATCCTATGTCTGTATCACCTCACAGGTTCTGTTGGGCAGAAGCAGAGACCAGGAGTCCCAAAGGCCATGTTCCTTTACTGGAGCTGGGGGAATTTCCAACCCCAAAGACTCAAAGACCCAAAGCCTGTAGAGACAGCTGGTACAGGGTTAGAAAATGCATAGAAAGGTCCAGATTCCAGAGCAAATTAGAGGGAAGAGGTTCAGGTGCCAGGAAGGGGAGGCTAAATCCTCAGTATGGAAGACAGGACAGTGACTTGCTCCAGTGCTATCTAAAATTTTGCCTATGAGTTATACAACTGCACCTGCCTAGTAACTGGGTTTCAACAAGGACCCAGAAGGGGCTGAGCCCAGTTTCTTCTCTCAGGATCATCAGTTAGGCAAACACTGCCCACTTCCTTGTTGTCTATACAGTCTGTGGTGCAGGCACCAGGAGTGTTACATTAGTAGAAGTCCCTTTACACAGAAACAAAAGGAGTGAGAATGAAAGGTTCCCCTGAAGATCTGGTAAGGTTGGATAACATTTACTGAATAATTAATGTGCTAGCCCCTAATAGGATTATCTTGATTTCATAAGATGAGCTTGTGAAGTAGGTGGTGGGAAGTCGAAGATGAAAGGTCACTGTCCTTGGGCCACTTTCCTGGTGAGCAGTTGGCCAAGCTCTCTTTTTGGATCATCTATGTAGACTGGCTCTCACTTTCCAGATGAGGGACCTGTGCAAGGTCTATGACCTTTCTGAATCTTGGGCCCCTCAACTGTAGACCCAGAGCAGAAGGCTTGGATACCATGCAGCAGTAAGTGCTGGGTCGGAAGAGTGGGTTTCTTCAACAAAAGATGCTGGCAAAGTTGGATATCCACATGTAGAAAATGAAATGCTACGAACATCTACCACCTTGCACAAAACAACTCCAGATGGATCAAAGGCTTCAGTGTGAGACACAAAATGCAGAAGAATCTGCTAGAAGAAAGCATAGGCCCATGCCCTAAGGGTGTAGATATGGAAAGGACGTTCTGACCAGGGTCTCTACTCACTCAGGAGCTATGACCCTCAAATAACAAATGGACCTTGTCGTAGGGTTTCTATTGCTATGAAGAGACACCATGACATGGCAGCTCTTCTAAAGGAAAACATTTAGTTGGGGTGGCTTATAGCTTCAGAGGTTTAGGTCATTATCATCATGGTGGGAAATAGCAGTATGCAGGTAGACATGGTGCTGGAGAAGGAGCTGAGAGTTCTACATCTTGATCTGCAGGCAACAGGAAGTGAGCTGCTTGTCATACTGAGTGCAATTTGAGCAAAGGAGACCTCAAAGCCTGCCCCCACAATGCCATGCTTCTTTCAATAAAGCCACACCTACTCTAACAAGTCACATTTCCTAATAATGCTGCACCTTATATGTAAGATGTACAGTTGGCAAAGATCAATATCCAGAACATATAAAGAACTAAAGAAACCAAAGAATCAAGAAAATGAATGACCAAACTAAAAATTAGAATGTGGACCCAAACACAGAGTTCTCAAAAGGAGAAATAAAAAAAATGGCTAAGGAATATCTCAAAAAGTACTCAACATCCTTAGCAATTAGAGAAATGCACATGGAAACTACTTTGGATTTCCCTTACCACTGTCAGAATGGCTAAAATAAAGAAAACAACTGACGGACAATGAGGACTACTGAGAACTCAAGAACAATGGCAATGGGTTTTTGATCCTACTGCATGTACTGGCTTTGGAGGAGCCTAGGCAGTTTGGATGCTCACCTTACTAGACCTGGATGGAGGTGGGTGGTCCTTGGACTTCCCACAGGTCAGGGAACCCTGATTGCTCTTCAAGCTGATGAGGGAGGGGGACTTGATTGGGGGAGGGGGAGGGAAATGGGAGGCGGTGGCGGGGAGGAGACAGAAATCTTTAATAAATAAATAAATTTAAAAAAAAAGAAAAGAACTGACGATAAATGTTGGCGAGAATGTGGGGATACATTCACTACTGATGTTTTGCAAACAAACAAATGTTGCCACTATGGAAGTCAGTATGGAAAATTCTCAAAACCCTAAAAGTAGACCTGCCTTATGACCCAGCAATATCGCTCCTTGGAATAAGCCCAAAGGACTCAACATCATGCTTTATGATGTTGAACACTCTCTCAGCCTGGTCATTGCTGCTCTGTTCTTAAGAGCTAAGAACTGGAAACAGCCTAGATGTCCAACTGATGGGCAAGGGGAAGTATCTACCAGCATTCAACTCCCCTCCATTTGTACTTGAATCACGCACATCTCCATCTATGCACAAGGTCATTGCTAATTAAGCAACAAAATGCCCTGTCTTTGTCATTTGCTTGCTGTTGCTGTTCTGGGGGCCCCACCCTCTCCTCACTAGAGCTACTGAAGTGTTTGGATTCAGTAGCCACTTAGGGGATACTAGATGAGGTGGGCAAACTCCATCTCCCTCCTCCCTGGTCCCACTTCCCATACTTTGTTGAGATCTCCAGATCCATCTGAGATGCCTTTCTTGGCATCCTGGATTTCCTTCTAGAAGGTCAACCACTACCCTTGGAACACTTGTTTCCTGCCCATTTGCCTACCTGTTAGTGGAAAGCTGTGATTTCCTTATACACCACTGTTCAGTTCGCCCTTGGTACAGTGCTGGGACTGTAGAACTCACACAGCGATTCCAGAAAATGAACAAATGATAAAATCGAGTGGATGGCTGAGAGGATGATTGATCTCAACAGAGTTTAAGTCTGGATCCATGTGATTTCAGGCATGACCAACAGAGGGCGCCCTGTCCTGAGGTTGATACGATAATGAGTAGTGTGTGGCTTTTTGTATGCCCTATTTAACAGTCTGATTTGAAACTTCCCAGTGGCTACCAGCATGGCTGAGGCAGTATAACAGGCTCCCATTTGGATTAGGGGAAATGGTTTCTTCATTTTGAAGACAGAAGTGCCAGTCCACTAAGGTAGTCAATGGTAAAACTCCTTAGCAGACACATCAGAGTCCTTAATCAGGTGTAAAGAGAGGGAGTCACACTGGCCTGGAAATCCCAGCTCTGTGTAACACCCTGGACAAAAGTCTCAGCTCTTATTCGCATACTCATTCATTCGCTACCAAATGTTGGAGCTGAAAACCAAGTCCTTGTCCTTAGGTAGCTGAGCATTTAGACAAGGGAAGTAAAAAAAAAAAAAGCAAAAACAGAACCACTCAGCCATCTTGGGACTATGGGATGACACCAGAGCACAGAGGAAGACAATCTACACCATTCCCCGGCTAGGGGCAGAAACATCCCCATGTAGAAACAGCTGTAGACGTCACCTATCAGGACAAAATGAAAGGCCAGGTGTGGTGACAGTTCCCAGCAGGAAGATTGGCCAAAGAAAACAAGGAGGTTTGGAGAGTGTATCCCACACAGACACACATGGGACAGGTTCAGTGGAAAGCCTTCATGCAAGGTGTCTTAGGGTTTCTATAAATGTGGCAAAACACCATGACCAAAAGCAATCTAGGTGAGGAAAGGGTTTTGTGGCTTACATGTCCATATTACTGTTCATCATTGAAGGAAGCCAGGACAAGAACTCAAACAGGGCAGGATCCTGGAGGCAGGAGCTGATGCAGAGGCTATGGAGGGGTGCTGCTTACTGGCTTGCTCCTCATAGCTTGCTTAGCATGCTTTCTTATATAACCCATGACTCCAGAGATGGGACCACCTACAGTGGAATGAGCCCTTCTCCTTCAATCACTAATTAAGAAAATGCCCTATAGGCTCACTAACAGCCAGATCTTATGGAGGCATTTTCTCATAGAGGTTCCCTCTTCTCAAATGACTTTTGCTTATTTCAAGTTGACACAAAAACTAGCCGCCACACAAGGCCAGACACCACAGAGGTGTGTGCCAAGAGAGACACCTCTTGGCTACAGGTGATGAAAGATTTTTAAACAGAGGCATGACAATGCTGGGCTTGGGGGGGGGGTGAATGTGAGTGTGTATGTATTAAAGGGAGGAGCCGCTTGTTTGTTCCCAACTGCTCAGCCCCAAAATAATCACACAGAAACTGTATTAATTAAATAACTGCTTGACCCATTAGCTCTAGCTTCTTATTGGCTAACTCTTACGTCTTAATTTAACCCATCTCATTAACCTGTGCATCACCACGAGGTCATGGCCCACCAGCAGTTTCAGCACATCTGCCTCCAGCAGTGCCTCCATGGCTTCTCCTTCACTTTGCCCTTCTTTCTCCCAGCATTCAGTTTAGTTTTCCCTGCCTATCTAAGTTCTGCCTTGCTATAGGCTCAAGCCAGCATTCTTTATTCATTAATGGTATACACAGCATACAGAGGGGAATCATGCATACGTGTGTATTATACTTGTGTGTACGTGCATGTATGGAAGCCAGAGTTTAACATTAGATGTTCCCCTCAATCATTGTCCATTTTATTCTTTGAGACAGAGTTTCTCACAAAACCCGGAGCTCACTGTTTTGGCTAGATTGGCTGGTCAGTGAGCCCTGGGGATATGTCATTTCTGTCCTACATGCAGCCCCATCTGGCTGAGGTATGTGGATGATGAGCATGCAAACATAGGTCCTCATGCTTGCACAACAGACACTTCACCACCTCAGCCATCTCCTCATCCTGCACTTGGGTTTTGAAAGAGCACTTTGTTGACCTCCCGGGACATAGGTGGAGCTGAGAACAAGGCAATATCCCGTTCTCACTGAGCTTCAGTTTTCTTACTTAATGTGTAGCTTTGATTTTCTGTTTCCTCTGGATTGAAACATTCTATTAGACTCAGGAAGTATCTGCAGCTTCTTAGACCCAGGAAGTTCCTGAAACTTACACGATCTACAAGCTCCATCCCCAAGGCTGCACAAGCAATGGCAGTTGCCAGGACAGGATACCCTTCCACCCAGCTGCCTTCAAGACCTGCAGGGAGCTTCAGAGAGGTAACTTTCCTAAGTCATCACCTATGCTGGAGTGGGCTTTTCCATGATACAGCTATCTCTGGGCTGTCCATGCACCTGTAAGAAACCTGTATAAACACATCATTGGCTAAGCTAGACTCAGGTGGGACTGTTTCTTCAGTCTGTTGTTCAGTGTTCTGTCTGGAATGAATAGATGTTTGCTCATACCTTCTCAGGAGAAGTCACACAATACCTGGCATGCCTGGAGGAGGGAAAAATTGACTTCTGAGGTCCCTTTGGATGCAAAGTTCTATTTTCCACAACTAGAGATAGACTTTGTCCTTCAGAGTGGCTCAAGGTTATTAGACTCACACCAGCACAGAGGTGGGGAAAGGTCCCCAGAAAACTGAGGATCTAAAAATATCAACACATAACTGCAGCCCATCACTCTTCTCTTCGGGATGGCTGACACAGTGTCAAGAGGCTAGTGTCTTTGTCAATCTCCATCTCCAGTTCAGAGTCAACGGCAGGAGGTGATCCTCTGAATGTCACTCACTCAGCTTGACAGCTGTTCCCCTGGGACCACTCTGCACAGTGCTCCGTGGCATGTGAGAGATGACTTTAAGAAAGACACCTGGCTCTGGTTTCCTGAGAGAGCATGGCTTGGGCTTCCTCGGGAAAATAGAGCTGGCCTGTAGGGAACCTGCCTTCCCCTAAGAATGCTGAGGGGAAAAAAAAATCATTTCCACTCTTCATCCCTGAACTGCCACCCGGGGAAGCCCTTGACAAGCAACTCAGTCAGCTTCATCTAGAAACACTCAAGGTAATGTTTGCCCAACGTCTGGGCACCCTGTGGCCCAACCAAATTCACACACAGAATTATTCATTGCAACACAGGATGCAGCATTTTTGAGCTCAGCTATTTCTTCTCTTTCTGTGAACACAGATGAAAGTGTTGGTCCTTCCAGCTGAGCCATGGATGTGCTACCAGTCATCTTTGACGTTATCTGTGCAAGGACAATGGAAAGAGGGATCCAAGATAGTCAGGGAGAGTGTTTTAGAAGTGGAAATTCCATACAGACAGCTCCTGGGGTCAGTATCATAGTTCAAGTAGTCTTGAACTAACAATTATTTGAGGGAACCATCAGGGGCAAGATCATAATCTTGGCCTGATAAAATCCCAGCTGAAGACTTGCTTGTGGCCCCCAAAACATCCCAGTTACATTTAGATAGTAAATCTACCAGACAGAACATGGATAATGTGTCTTTGGCCTCTCCTTGGACCTCAACGTTCGCATTTGAACCAGAGGGCCCAAATAAGATAAGGCCATCCAGAACCTTTGTAAACCTAAATTTCTGAGCCTATTGGGAAACATTCCTAGGCATTAAGGCTAGAGAGTTGTAAACACTCATGAAATAGTCGTCCACAGATGGTCAGTGCCCAAGACAGGGGACCTGCAGATGACCAGTGCCCAAGACAGATGCCTGCAGATGGTCAGTGCCTGAGACAGGTACCTGCAGATGGTCAGTGCCCAAGACAATTACCTGCAGATGGTCAGTGCCCAAGACAGGTACCCGCGGATGGCCAGTGCCTGAGACAGGTACCTGTGGAACTTTCCAGGCACTAATTTCCTCAAAATCTCATTCACATACTAAGTATGAATTATCTGGAGGGGGGATTATGAACAGGTGCTGAGAACAGGTTAGAGAAACAGCAACAATGAAAGAAAAATGCTTTTTTACGTATACAGAGTTTATTCAGGAACCCCACTACACCCAAGGCTGCACCTGATAACCAGAACCCAGTGACATCACTTATGCAAGAAAGCCAGTCACAAGACCACAGAGAACCCCACGCCACCCACTCAACAGTGCATAAGTGGAGACCAAGATCCACGAATCCATCATGCTTCATCTCTTCTGGGCTGCTGGGGACACCGGAGAGACACCACCTTGACCTGCCCTGTGACTGGAGAGTATCCCCTGGGATCCTGACACTTGATTTGAAGACTATTGAGAGAGACTGTACCCAACCTTTGGCTAAGCTATGTCACACAGGTGAGCAGTCTTGGGGAGATAGGCTTAGGACCAGACTTAGGAACTTGGGGTGTGAACCTTGTATGCGATGACCTTCAGCATAACAAAATATAACTTATGTTATATCAATTACGAGTATCTACTTTTTTGTTCATGACAAACTAGGGGACAGGCAAGGTCTCCCAGAAATAAGAGCTGTGGTTGGGGTTATCACTGAGTAGAAAGAGGGTTGTGTGTTAGCTGTCTGTCCCCGTTCTCCTTCCACTGGTGTAGAGGTGGTTATCTCCCTTTCCTGATGCTGACCTTTGACATTTCTAATGACCCCCGCCCCCAAGCCTCTCTGAGACACACGAGGATGCCTAAGTATATCCAGGGTCGAATGTTTTTATATAGGTCTCTGGTCACTTGGAGAACGAAGAGCTAAGGGCACAAGAAGAGCTTCTCTCTCTCTGGTAGTCAGAAAGCATCCCAGATGCATTCAGAGATGCAGGGTTATACCAGAGGGACTAGAATGAATATTTATCAAACATCTGGAGTGAAAAGACCCTCTAGGTGTAATAGTAATAGAAAAGGAACAAAGTCCCAACAGAGAACAGCAAGCAGCTTCCAGTAAAATGTAAAGCTTCTGCACTGGGGTGAAGTAGGAGGGGCAAACAATTGGGAAAATATTTGCTGTGAGACACTATGGCGCATACCTACAAATCCAGCAGACGGAAGGCTCGGGCAATAGATTGGAGTCCAGAAGAGTAAGTAATCACTGTTCTATTGTTATGAAGAGACACCATGGCCAAGGCAAGTCTTACAAGAGAAAGCATTACAGTATCAGAGGTTTAGTGCATTATCATTAAAGCAGGAAGCGTGGTGGCGTGCAGGCAGGCACAGTGATGGGTAAGCAGCTGATCTACAAACAGAAGGAAGAGGGAGAGCTACTGGGCCTGGAATGTGCTTTTAAAACCTCAAAGCCCACCCTCAGGGACTCATTTCCTCCAAGAAGGTCACACCTCCTAATCCTTTTCATCTTTTCAAATAGTGCCACTCCCTAGTGACTAAACAATTCAAATAGATGAGGGGGGGTGTCATTCTGATTCAACCCACACAAAGAGTTCAAGGGCTCCAAGGTAATTAAAGACAAAAACCCTTGGACAGAGAAATATTAGCCTCACTCTGTAAACAATCACAAGGAAGTGTGGAGTAAAGTGGCTCCCAGACAGGAATGAGGACCTGAGTTTGATCCCCAGCACCCATATAAAGATCTCATTATGGAGTGTTTGTAATCGCAGTACTAGGCCAAGACCAGCAGATCCTTGGGCCTTCGTGGACAGCCAGTCCGGCTCAATCAGTGATCTCTATATTCAGGGAGAAACCTCGTCTCAAAACACAAGGCGGAGAGCCTCTGAGGAAGGACACTCAAGGATGACTTGTGGCCCCCACAGAAGAATGCACACAGGCAGCTGCACAGGCAGGCACACGCACACACAGTGAGTTCATAGAGGTCAATAAAACAAAACCATGGAACTTTGAGGGCTAGATGCATAAATACAGCTTCCAAAAGAAAAAGACCTAACCGAGGAGACATGTGGGAAAACATACACACCCTTTCTAAATAGTGGGCTAGAATAGAAGTACCACCCTTCCCACTTAGAAGGGGTGTTAATCTGGCCAGTCCCTGGGCTGGCAAATATGGAGCCATGTTGCTTCTCTGCAGGCATGTTGGGGAAGCACTGTATTTATTTGGAGACCCTGGATAAGCACGTTCTACACTTAGGGTTTTAGACGGCGAGCAACTGGCCTAACCAACTATTCCTTTATTACAGTTAAGAGAGTGTGCGTTAAGAAGGAGGCGGGGTTGTGCTGAGGTGACCCATGAATTCTTCCACACATTCCACACTCATTTACTGAGTTTCTACAACATGCAAGGTATGACACAGAAAACTGGGCACGATGTCACAGTCCTGTGTTCCCACTGCAGAAAAGTGGGCAGGATATTGGCGGTCCTGCCTTCCCATTCGAATGTTCTGCAGAGAGCTGACAGGGAGATGGTTCAGTCAATAAAGTGTTTGCATACAAGAATGAAGACGGAGTTCAGATCCCCAGAACTCCTGGAAAAGCCTGGCAGGGTGGCGCATGTCTGCGATCCCAGTCCTGAGGAAGAGGGGATGCAAGAGATCTAGGCTGTTTGCTGGCCAGTCAGTCTAACTGGAATCATGAGTTCCAGGTTCAATGAGAGACCCTGACTCAAAAAGCTAAGGTGGAGAGTGGTAAAAGACACTCTGTGTCTATCTCTGAGCCTTGTGTGCGCGTGCACAGGAGAGCATACATACATACATCCCACACAGACTCCACACTACAAGAAAATGTTCTTTGAAGAATAGCCAGATTTGTAGGGGATCCCCAAAGAGGCAGAAACATTGCTCTTGCAAAGCCAGTGGCAACTGGAGCTGAGCCTCTCTGCACTTTGGGATAAACATAGCTCCTTGGGGATAGTCACCTAGTAAGGAGTCATTTACTCTGCAGCCCTGAGAGACTGGTGGCCTGGGCTCTTAGCTTGGTTGTTCTTGCAGGCTGTGGTCTAGCTAATGGGCTGTCCACAGGGGCAAGCGGTACGAGTTCGGGTACATTATATGTGAAC
>NC_022009.1:40547319-40559868 GCF_000317375.1 Microtus ochrogaster | reverse complement strand
TTCACTTTCTCTCTCTCTCTCTCTCTCTCTCTCTCTCTCTCTCTCTCTCTCTCTCTCTGTCTCTCTCTGGTCAAGGGTAAGGGTCTCTCCCTGTACCTAGAGCTCACCGATTCAGCTACATTTGCTGGTCAGCAATGGTCTGCACCCTTCTGTCTCCACCCCCAGCACCAGGCACACAGAACCACTCCACTCCACAAGCCCGCCTTTTTCCTGAGCCCCGGGGATCTGAACGCAGACTCTCAGGCCTATACAGCAATCACTTTACCCACTGAGCCATCACTCCAGTCCCTCATCTTTACTTTTCAGAATTTTGTATTGCTTTACGGATGACAAGGAAGGTCACTTGTCCAAGATCACCAGCTGGTTCTGGTGCAGGCCCGCCTTAGCACCCAAACCCCACATCTCATCTCAGGAACCCATGCATCAGCATCACTTAGGCACCAGTGAGGGGGTACAAAGGCCACTTCCAGATCCTAGCTTGGGGACTCAGGCCTTGCTTTTGGCTAAGATCCTCAAGGACTGGTGCACTCCTGGGCTTAAGGGACCTATAACTCCAGGCATCCAGCTGATCTTTCCCTCGCCTGCTTCTGTAGCAACACTGTGTCTTGTTGACTTCCTGTTGCAGGACACAAGAGCCTGGAAGCCCCGATAGGGTACCCTTGGAAGCCCCGATAGGGTACCCTTGGAAGCCTCACATTGCCAGGCTTCTCCTTTGCTAGGCCTGGAATCAGCACACATCCGGGAGCCTGCCAGGGCTCTGGGGTGTCACTTTCTCATGGCCCTCCTCACCCTTCAGTGGGATTGTGGGCCATCCCATCTTCACACCACAGTTTCTCTGTATGCAAAATGAATATGACAGTGAAGTAGCATCCATGAAATGTTCGTAGTAATGCCTGAAATTTACAAAATGATTCTAAGCCAGACTGGTTTACAAGTGACATTACTAGCTTGGAGCACGCCTCCTTGTTAGCTCTGGTGCCTGACTTCCTGGAGTTTCATGGTCTAAGGTTCTGAACAGAAAACAAGAAGCACACGCGGCAACCGCTTCATAGATCACCATTTGTCAAATTGTCGAGCATTCTGCCTGTGCAGGGGAAAGGCCCCGAGCTACAACTGCAGGAATATTTACAGTTCTGCCTCTTAAATGACAAGTCCTTAGGAATTTGTGACACCTAGACTCCTCCAGGGCCTAGGAGCTGCACTGTCCCCTAACACACTGTTCCCTGCAGCAGTAATGTGGTGCTGTCCACCCCTCTCATCCTTCCTGGGAAGCACCTGTGTCTGGGAGGCAGAGACACATGCTCACCGGATCCGGTGCCATCCCTCCGGAGGATGGCCTGGTGGCCCGAAAATCCTCTCAGGGTCTCAGATTCCTTTGCAAGTCTCTCCCAAGGGTTTCTCCCTGGCCTTTCCTGCCTCATTTGCTGTCTAATATCCCCAGCCTTAGCATCGCCATAGTAATGACTTTGTAAATAGCAACAATAGTCAGTGCTCTAAAAGCTGCTGAAATCCAGCCAGCGGCTGCCCTGATCTCCTCCCCCCTGTGCTACATGTCAGCTTTCAGACAGGGAAAGTGGTCCCTTTGTATAGCCTTGGCTGCACCACTACACAGTGGGTCCTCAACAAGCCCCCACTGAGTGAGCAAGCGAGCAAGCAAGTGACTGAGCGAACAAAACAAGGCATAGAACTGGCCCCAGGCCTCCAATCCCCAGCTGACAGGCATGGGATATCTTCCTCTTAGTCAGCTTACCTTTGCAGAGAGACAGAAAGGCTTCCAGGACAAGGACACACTGCCACACTACACTCCTGTGATAGATAGTTAGACAGCACTGTAGATTTGATTGGATTTAGAGTTACCATGGAAACTCACCCTCAGGTGACTCCAGAAAGATCTGAGACAGAGAGGCCCACCCTGAATGGGGACAGGAGTATCCTGGATGCTGGGGTCTTGAGCTGATAAATAAAATGGGAAGCAGAGGAGCACTCACCTCTCCTTCCTGGATCTGGATGCCACATGGGACCAGCTATCCAATGCTCTAGACACCGTGCTTCCCTGCCATGAAGGGCTGCACCTTCAGTGCAGCAAAATAGACTCCGCCTTTTAAAAACTGTTTCTGTCACAACAGTGAGAAAATCAACTAGTTAGCTAACACTGCTGGGTCCAGGGGGTCACGCAAAGATGGGGACAGACCACCAAAGTCTAATAAACTAGAAGCAAACTTTATTCCAGAAACCAGAATCCAGAAAAAAATAAAATTAAAAATCTCCATGGGGCACAAAAAGTTTATCTGCTAGCTGAGACCACAGCCAAAGATGGGTTTTTTGGTAAGGCTGTGGCAGAGGCCGGTTTCTGAACCCACCTTTTTATAGCAGGGGCACCAAGCATTAGGTCTGAACAAAAAAATTTTTACAATCTCAAGGTAAAACTCAGATACAGATTGCCTTATTTTATAATCTCCATTAACAAAATTTTTAGTTAAACTACTGTTTGTACTTAATCTGTTGTCTTCCTTGGTACTTCCAGGCAGTGTTTACTGAAGTCCTGTGCTCTCCCCTTTGATGCTGCCCGTTTCACATAGCATGGGTAATGCGTAACCCAGAGGTCATTTATCTGTTTCCTAAAAGTTCACTCAGCTCTCAGTTTGCAGAGAGATACTTTGACCTTGTAAATAGAGCTATGGGTCGTAAAGCAAAATAACCCACTGTTGATAGTTAATCCCCAAGCTGCTGAGAAAGCTGCTGTCAGTCTGTTCTCATTCTCCTAGGCTTACACTTTTTTTTTTTTTTTTTTTTCCTTTTTTTTTTTTGAATTTTCGGTTTTTTTTTTTTAATTTTTTATTCTTGGGCCCTTCAAACACACTTCCCCAGCTCCCATCCCACGGAGACTGTGGTGGTTTGAACAGGAATGGTCCCCATAGGCTCATACATTTGAATGCTTGGTCATTAGGGAGTGGCACTACTTGAGAGGGATTAGGTGTGGCTTTGTCACAGGAAGTGTGTCACTGGGGTGGGGCCAGGCCCTGTGTCTTTCTCTTCCTGCTGCCTTTGGATCCGGGACATAGACCTCTCAGCTACTAAGTCTGCCTGTGTGCCACCATGCTCTCCTCTGTGAGGATAAAGAACTAAACCTCTGAAACTGTAAGCAAGTCCCCAAATTATTAACTGTCTTGCTTTTTATGAGATGCCATGGACATGGTGTCTCTTCACAACTACAGAACACTGATGAAGACAGAGTCCTGGAGGTCAGTTCTGGGAGTGTGCTTCCGTCAGGGTCATCAACTTACCTTTTGCAAATTACATACTTGGAGATCAGAAAAGACAAAAGGCCTCTTCAAGGGCAAACATCACTTGACACCACAATCAGCACTGGGACCCACGTTCTCCAGTTCCCAAGTCATCTCTTTATATGTCCTTAATCTAACCATGGTAACCTGACTTCACAGGGGAATTGCCAGGGAGACTTCACAATGCCTCTCTCCTTCCATCTCTGCCACAGCCTGCAGGGGGGGATCGCCTTCTCTTTTCTGTTTTTTAACTTTCCTTTAAACTGTCCTTAAACCCCACAGCTAGGCTTTAATAAACGAAAGCAAGGACTTTTTGGGGGGGACACACTCTGGATTCGTTCTCCACTCTGCCTTTCACTTCCCTCCATCCCAGCCAGAGCAGCAGGGATTTGGCTGTGGAAGCCAGAGTTTCAAATGACTCCTGGATCCACTCCCTTCTTCCTCTGCTGTGTGACTTTTATGAGTATGGGAACCACGGTATGATGGATTGGCGCCGAGCAGGTTCCAGCTGGTGCCCGGGGGGCGGCCGCCTCATCATCGGGACAGGACAGCCATTTCTTGGCCAGGAAGAGTGTTTTTATGGAAAGTCATCTGAGGGTCTGATTTGCTTCAGGCAAGCAGGAAGAGATGAAATAAGCAAACTAAGGGCTGTGGAAGCACTTTCTAAGCTGTAAAGTGTTACGTCAAGATGGCTGAGAGGGGGATGGAAGCCAGCAGAGAAGGCTGGGGGTTGGGGGTGAGCGCCCAGTGAGCACACTCTGGTGGGAGCAATGGGTTCGTGACTCCAAGCCTGTCATTCTGGCCAGTGAATGCCACGCCATAACCTGGTTGTGGCATGCGGGGCCCTACTATGTGACTTCCACTGGAAAAGATACGATGGTCACGAGGGAGATTTCCAGCTCTGCCTTCCTCAAAAGCTGGTTCTCCATGAGCTAAGGCAAGTGAAGGAAATCCCTGCAGACAGAGTGACTCCTGAAGCTCCCACCAGGCAGAGCAGTTTTATTAAAATGCTTGACGCTTTTCTCCTCAGTAAGTGGTGCTGGGATTTCATGACAGCGTTCATTTGCCAAAAGTCACACACGAGTGATGAATTTTACTGTGGGTAATCTGTATTTCAATATAGCTCATTTTTATAGAACAGAGATAATATCTAATAGGGACACTTTGGTGTTTTCAAAACAATTACTGCTGGTTACATTTAACCTAATATTTTCCTAGTATTGTATGGGGGGTGGATATCTTTTCCTTGTTCACTGCTAGATTCATGCTGAGGCCTAGTGTACTAGAGCTAAAAAACATTGACCTTCACTGGGGCCCAGAAGGGCACTCATGCAAAATCAACATCCTGGCATTGGACTGGAGGGATGGCTCCACTGATCTTATACAGAAGACCTGAGTTGAATCCCAGCGTCCATGTAGGACAGCTCACAACAGCCTGTAACTCCAGGTCCAGGAGATTCACTGCCCTCTTCAGGATTCTGCAGGCACTGCACTCATGTGTGTGCGTTTGCACATATACACTGGCTTACTCCACTAAAATGAGTCTTCAAAAAAAAAGCCTAGCATCTGCCTTCATTCGAATGCCTTGATTTCTTTGGCTCACTCTCTGAATAGGCCAGTTAATCATTCACTCAGGTAGTATCTCTCTGACCTAGCTCAACTACCTCAAGTATAAAGGCATGAGAGAAGCCATTATCCTAAACTAGCCATCACCTTGGATCCGGGAATAGAACCCCATGGAACTCACACCCCTAGATGAGACAATCGTCTGTGACAGTGGGGCTGCGCCCCGGAGCAGAAGTTACCATCAAGCAAGCACAGCAGGGATGCTGTGACCACCCTGCAGAGTGAGATGAGAGATGAGACAGGGACCAACGCAAGATCATGCCTTGTCCAGGCCTGCTTAATTCTGACACTTGTCTCTTACTCCAATTCTTCCTCTATTTAAGCCTAGAGATCAGCACCCCAAAGGTGGACTTGGGGATCCCTTGACCTACTCCAACCATTAAGGCAGGAGTACAATTAACAGCTCCTGATACCTTCTGTTTTCTTCAATATTAAAGGAATGTTTCTAATGGTCTCTTTCTGTTCCCCTCTACATGAAGTCTCCAGGGGTCAAAGTGACTTATCTGTTGATAAATACAGAAAAACCAAGCAGGCAAAATCAGAACCCACCCCCAAGTCTTCATCTTGGGTACATCTGCTGACAGAAGCTCTGCCCCACCCATGAATGAAGACTGACTGGGAAAGCATGCTGGGAGGGAGTGCTTGTCATACAAAAGATCACAACACTCTTGGGGTTCCTTCACTTTACAGATACTGAGCCAGTTGCCAAGCCTAACTGATTCTGGGGTTTAATTTCAGCAAATCCACTTCCCAGAGGACATGGACACAGAAGAGGTTACCATGGCTCCTGGTGTTCCAGCCTCCTCTTTTGAACATGGAAGAGTTACCATAGTTCCTGGTGTAACATCAGTCTCTTCTGGACAG
The DNA here is from genome assembly GCF_000317375.1 of Microtus ochrogaster. Taxonomy (NCBI): domain Eukaryota; kingdom Metazoa; phylum Chordata; class Mammalia; order Rodentia; family Cricetidae; genus Microtus; species Microtus ochrogaster. Next base: position 40,554,094 of record NC_022009.1, on the reverse strand, counting down.
GGAAGGGATTACCATGGCTCCTGATGCTTCATCCTCCTCTTCTGGACAGGGAAGGACTCACCACAGTTGAGCTACACTCACATATCACAACATTTCCATAAGGAGGAATTCACTATTGGCTGACTTCTGAGTCCTGCCATTTAACCAGAGTAACTACTGAGTGAGTTGCTTCTCAGTTTATCAGATGGGATGGGCACACCAGCATCAAGGAGCAGGAGTGAGCATCCAGAGAAGTCACTGATGGGAAAGAGCTTGGACATCTGTGATGGGCCATGCCTGTGACCTTGTGATAAGGTCTTCATCACACACAGGCAGCATGCACATGCATGCAGGGATGCAAGCTGTCCACTTGGCACTTCCCAGATTGCTGTCTGCTTTTAGAGCCAGAGCAAGTGAAGGTGTGACTTCGCTGGGCATCATGGGACTTAGTGAGGTGATTCAGCATAGCGTCAAACAGAATTAACTTCCAGGTCAAACACTCACCTCTGAGGTACATGAGCAAATGGCTTCACCTCTATTCATCTGAAAAGTAAAGATCATAATAAATGAGGCTGATAATGAAACCTGCTTTGAATAAGTATTGAGGATAGAATGAACCCAGTTATAAATTCAAGCACATCCCAGGCATTCATTATGTATGACCAGGCATAGTAATGTCCACCCATCCCCACCATAGCACACAGCACATTGACTGTCCCCAGGCTGGCCAGGTTTCCCCCTGCCCAGAAAACTCCCTGTCAAAACCCAGTCTCCCTCCTAACCTCCATGGCTACTCATCTCAACACTTCAAATGCATTTAGTTCCTTTCATCAAAAAAGTCTACATGGTGCCCTATGTTGTGCTTGGATATAAAGTGTCCCCCCAAAGGCTCATGTGTTGAAGGTCTGGTACACAGATGGTGAAGCTATTGAAAGGACACTTGATGTAGGATTCCCCTCTGCATGCTGTGAATATCATTGGTTAATAAAGAAACTGTCTTGAGCCCATGAGAGGGCAGAACTTAAGTAGGTGGGGAAAACTAAACTGAATGCTGGGAGAGAGGAGGCAGAGTCAGAAAGAAGCCATGTAGCCCTGCCAGAGCCAGACAGAACTTTGCTGATAAACCATTACCACGTGGCGATACATAGATTAATGGAGATGGGTTAAATTAATATGTAATAGTTAGCCAGTAAGAAGCTAGAACTAATGGGCCAAACAGTGATTTAATTAATATAGTTTCTGTATGATTATTTCAGGCTAAGCAGCTGGGAACCAACAAGCGGCCGGCCTCCTTTCAACAAACTGATGCCAACGTGGCAAACTAAAATCCACTTAAAACCTGAGAGAGTTTGAAAAGAAATTCTAGACACAAAAATACAGAGTTTAACACAGCTTCTTGCTGTTTTCTGGTGGCGTGCCACGGCTCCCTTAAGAGAGGTTTTCCTGATTCATCAGTAGAAAAAAAAAAGCAGCAGTTTAAAATGCTGGCTTTCTGAGCCATACTGCCAGCACAAAGTCTGACTCTTTCTGGATGTCCAGCTACAGAGCATTTGACTGGGGGTCTGGGAGAAGACTGCTACAACTTGCTTAATGGCAACACAGACTGACTGTGACTAAAAATGGGGCTGTGAGCATGACTCTCAGAGGCAGCAAACAGCTCCACTATGCTGGACTGGGCAGGGAAAGCAGGCAATGCTGTATTTCCCCTAGTAATGCAGCTGCTTAAGTTCATATGAAGGGCTTAACATTTTAAGAAGTGCTCCTGGACAGTAAAGAATTACAGATACACAATAGGACAGATTCAAACATAGATGACCTCTAAATGGGTCAGTGTTGGATAAATGTACATAGGCTTGGGAGAGAAAAGAAAAGAAATATAGACAGTTATAAAAAGAAGTTAATGGTTTTTTAAAAATGAAACAAACTCTTTAAAGAGACAGAGTACAGTCAGACATAGATTAAAGAAGTAAAGAAAAACAAACCATGTAAAGATAAAATACACACAGAGTCTGGATTATGTATATGATTGTATTTTCTTTGAATTTTTTGACTGCAGAGAGACAATTGATTCTGAGGACTGCTAAGCTAAGCCAACATATACATTTCAAAGGTATCTTGAATTCAAAATTTCAGTCTAAGGATATGTTGCTTTGGAAAAGAGATTCTTCTTTTGTTTCCACAGAGGATGAGAACCTGTGGATTTCTTCCAGGCTAATATGGTTCGATGGACCATGACCCCCTGAGAGGTTGCCTTGAACACCCCTCAAAAAAGGGTGTTACTTCACCTGATAAACAGCAGGAAACAGTTTAGAGAATAACTATGCCCATATTCCCAAATATTGTTTATAAATGTTCTTTTACATTTAAAGGGGGACATGCATTGGTATGGATTTTGGTTTATTGATACAAATTTAAAGTCAATTTTGTTATATGTATATTTCTGCTCTTGATTAAGGTATTGTGTTTGTGCACCTCATTTAAAAATGTAATGTACAATTAAGAAATTTAGGTTAATAGATAGTCATCTATAATAGTCAAACTTGTAGTTATGTTAGTTAGATTTTCTAGATGTACAGAGATGTATTTCAGATGGATAGGGATTTTTCAAATCTTTCAAAGACTACAGAATATGGCATTTTAAAATATTTTAATAACTTAGGACTTTTCATGACAGTGAGACACATCTGCTCCTGGAAGCACCAATTACTTCAAGAAGATGATGGGCATTGATGAGGCTCCTTATGGAGCTTGCTCTTGCCTGGACTGCTTGATGAACTGGAAATGTAAGGCCTGCAGAGAAATGACAGCTGAACTTGCCTAAAGATGAGACAATCCTTTGGGGTTCCTGCTTCATCAAAGAGTCTGCTAGACATTCTGCAGGACACAGAAGAAAGTGACTGTCAAACTGCCAATATAGGCAGACCTGTCTTTGAAATTTCCTGCTTCATGGAAAAGTCTGCTGAATATTATGGGCCTATAGGCTAAAGATGGATGCCCCGACGGTACAAAAAAACTTTGGGTGACTGTCCAGGCAGCAATATGTCTCTGTCATTTCTAGAGTTTTTGAAGTTGCTTACAATAAACATTGCTTATTTGGCAATATTATATCCTTCTGGAGTCTAGTTGAAGAATTTATAGTTATAATTATAGTTTTCCTTAGTTTTGATAAAAGATAAAGTAGAAGCCGGGTGGTGGTGGCTCATGCTTTTAATCCCAGCACTTGGGAGGCAGAGGCAGGCAGATCTTTGTGAGTTCAAGACCAGCCTGGTCTACAAGAGCTAGTTCCAGGACAGGCTCCAAAACCACAGAGAAACCCTGTCTCAAAACACCAAAAAAAAAAAAAACCCAAAAAAGATAAAATAGATATAAATATTGTAACTGTAATTCTTGCTTGATAACTGTTTTGTTGTATGTAATTTTACTATGCTAAAGTTAAAACCTTCCTTTTTATTTAAACAGAAAAGTGGAGGTGATGTGGGATTCCCCTCTGTATGCTGTGAATATCATTGGTTAATAAAGAAACTGTCTTGAGCCCGTGTTGGGGCAGAACTTAGGTAGGTGGGGAAAATTAAACTGAATGCTGGGAGAAAGGAGGCAGAGTCAGAGAGAAGCCATGTGACCCCACCAGAGCCAGGCAGAACTTTGCTGGTAAGCCACTGCCATATGGCGATACACAGATTAATAGAGATAGGTTAAATTAATATGTAAGAGTTAGCCAATAAGAAGCTAGAGCTAATGGGCCAAAGAGTGCTTTAACTAATGCCGTTTCTGTGTGATTATTTCGGGGCTAAGCAGCCGAGAACAAACAAGCAGCCTTCTGCCAACAGACACTGGAGCATAAGGGCCCTGATTTCACCAAGGAATAAGAGAGAGGAAAGAGCTTATTGTGGTCAGTCTTGAGGGGTACATCTGTTCTCCAACCCCACACTTTCTTCTTCTCCTATTCACCCCTGCTTCCTCGATACTATGAGGTGAGCAGCTTCCCTCTGCCATATCCTGTGAGGCTCTGAGTGAAGGCAAGAGAAACCACCCCATATGCCCTACTTGCCCCAGCTCCCAGAGAGCTCATCCATCCATTTCTTTCACTCATTCACCATCCAGAGCATATTAATCACCTCCTCCAAGCCAGGCCCTGAGCAAAGAAGCACAGAACATGGGGGCAAATCGGTCCCATTTTGCAACCCTGGAAGGGCACGGTGACCTCACTCCACAGCTGGCTGTGAAGGAAAACTTCAGACAGGCAGTGCATGTGGTACAGGGCACAGTTGTTCTTACGAGACGGTGTTCTGTTAGAACTCCAAAAGCAGGCATGAGAGAGTACTTCCCACACAGAGGGGAAAGGAGGAACAGACAGTGGGAAGGACTGGAGAGATGGAGCAATAGTTAGGAGCACATATTGCCTCTCCAGAGGGTCTGGGTTCAGTTCCCAGCACCTAACGCATGTGGTATCTCAGAACCATCTCTAACTCCAGTTTCAGGGAATTCAATGACCTCTTCTGGCTTCTGTGGCCACTGCAGGCGCGTGGTGCATACACATACAAGCAGGAAAACACTCCCACACATACAATAAAAACAAATATTTTAAAAAAACAGACAGAGGTAAACCAAGGCATGCAGGTATAAAACAACAAGGATTGCAGGAGGAAAGAATATGCTCATTCTGGGCATTGGGAGGTTGGAGAACTGTCTGAAAGGGATGACAGCTGTGCCCAGGTCAGCATCTGCACAGCCTCAGACCTATGTGAGCCTCTTCATATGCTAGAAGAGGCCACTGACGGTGTCCAAGTTGGGGGTGTGGGAATGAGGGTAGCTCCCAGGACAGTGTTCACAGCAAGGAGGGAGGGTGGTAGGAAGGACCAGGCTCTGAATGTGCTAGATAGCAATCTCTAGTAACTTGTCATGCATCATTCCCAGAAATAGCTTTTGAAGTCCCTGTGTCAAACAGCAGCTGTATCTTGGCGAGGGATGCCGGAACCTCCCAGAGCCTCCATTTATTCCCATTTCTCTCCACATCCTGGCCACTATGATGTGGGAAAGGAATTATTGACTCGGTGACTGTCACATGCCAGGCAAGTGCTTGTTGCCCCCTCCCCTCCGGCCTCATGTAATTCTCACTGTGACACTTACATCCACTCTCATTGTCCTGGACAGAAGGCTGAGGAAACTGGGGCTCAGATGGACTCAGAAACTGACCCAGGTCACACAGCTTCCGATTTGGTGAAGCCTGAACACTCACTTGTCTCTGGTAGACTGACACCAAAGTTTCCAGCATGCCCAGATGGCCCAGGGGACAATCGCTCAGAATGTGACAGGGCTAATGGAGCAGGCACAGCACTGACCAGAAGCTGGAAATGCAGTCAGAAACAGACACTGGAGGGTTCCTGAGACCTGCTTTGGCGGGGGGTGTCAGGTCCCAAAGAGGAGGTGTGGAGTTGGCCAGCATTGGTGGAGAGGGAGGCAGGGGAGCAGGGCCAGGACAGACACGATCTGAGGGTGAATGAATCAGGATGGCTGCTAGCAGAATTTAATTGAAGAGATTACAGTTTTTATAGTTGCACATAGGATTAGCAGGGATACAAGGGGCCTGTGAGCTAGGGTGTGGAAGCTTAACAGATGTTAATGGAAGGGCCACAAGTTCGTCTTGCTAGAGACAAGAAGAAGGACTTCTTTATCAAGCAGAAACTTTCCTCAAGCCCCCAAAGGAAGGGAAACCCTAATCCAAATGCCTGACCTTGGGAAAAGGACTTCTTCTGGGGAACAGACACCATGCTACAATTTCTTAGTCTTATTATATGGGCCTGTTCCCCTCCTAACACTCCCTAAATGGAAGGTCCTGGGGTCTTATTCATTTCCCATTATGCCAGATCATTCTGATTTCTCTGTATTTATTAATTGAACTCTTGCCCTTAATGGCCTCAGGCTCTGGATCTGAATTGAAAGCATTTCGTCCTTGGGATCAGGTGTGTCTAGTAAATCTGTAACCTTCTGTTCTTGGTGTAATTAGGAGGACACAATGGAATTCCTGGTTCCACAGTGGAGATGTTTTTCCACAGAATTATTTTTAAAGAGGCTACCATTGTACACATTTTCATCCTTTACCAAAGCTCACACATGATTTCCCAAAGGAAAAGGCATTGATATTGAGAGTCATTAAAAATGAAAGCAAAAAGGTGCTGGAGAAGAGTGGTCTGCAGTGTCAAAACGCTGGAACTTTGTCAGCAGCAATGGACACGATGTGGTCCACATCAGGATGACCGCGGTTGCTTAGCTATGGGCTTGGACTTCCGTGAGGAGCAAAGAATTGACAGGCTGAGTCCTCAGTTACAGTGCAAGGCAGTCCTCAGAGGATCACCTGGAAGGGCAGAAGGGTAGCCTTCTGTGGAAAGGCACCCACATAGACTGTTATTGCCACAGAGCAAAGGGCTGTGGAGCACAGTCCACAGCAAAGAGATACAAGACATGCCAGACAAGCGGGAAGAGCCAGGCTGAAGAAGACTTTGACCCACTGAGCAGGGATGTGGAAGAGAACGTCACTGGAAGAGATGCAGGGTGGGGGGGGGAGGTCTTCAGGCTCTATCCAGGTGACCCTTGGCATCTAGTGCAATGTCCTCTGGAAGGGGGGGGGTCACGTGTTGAGCATATGAAAAGCTGGTCTCATACAAATGGATGGAAATAGAAAACACTATCCTGAGTGAGGTAAGCCAGACCCAAAAAGGGGAACATGGGATGTACTCACTCATATTTGGTTTCTAGCCATAAATAAAGGACATTGAGCTCATAATTCGCGATCCTAGAG
>NC_022009.1:40546529-40546869 GCF_000317375.1 Microtus ochrogaster | reverse complement strand
GGTGGCGGGGAGGAGGCAGAAATCCTTAATAAATAAATTAATTTAAAAAAAGCTGGTCTAGAACCTTCTAAACACCCTCCTGGAGATCCAAGGTCTGTCCCAGAATTATCCCTGCAACTCCCTAGCCTTCTCTCCACTAACCTTCTGAAGTTCATCCAAGGGCCCACTGTCAGTCATCCTGGGGACCTTCTTGTTCAGAGGTGATGAGTTCTGGTAGCTTTCTCCTCTGAGCAACCCTCCCATCTTTTCATACTTTGATCTTAGACTTCACCAGCATTTTTTTCTACTCAACCCCTCCACCTGGACACCCTCCACCTGGACACCCTCCACCTGGACACCC
>NC_022009.1:40541008-40546007 GCF_000317375.1 Microtus ochrogaster | reverse complement strand
CACCCCTCTACCTGGACACTCTCCACCTGGACACTCCTCCACCTGGACACTCGTCCACCTGGACACCCTCCACCTGGACACCCTCTACCTGGACATCCCTCCACCTGGACACTCCTCCACCTGGACACTCCTTCACCTGGACACCCTCTACCTGGACATCCCTCCACCTGAACACCCTCCATCTGGACACCCCTCCCCCTGAACACTCTCCACCTGGACACCCCTCCACCTGGACACCCCTCCATCTGGACACCCCTCAACCTGGATACCCCACTGGCTCCCCGGGCTCAGCATATCTCTTACTCAGCATTGCCACCTACCTGCTGACACGTGGAAACCATCCTTAATTCTTCCCCCTTTTACTCAGCCCATCCACTTGACCCCCAGATTCCAATTATTTGATATAAACATCTCCAAAGTCATTTCCTTTATCTGTATCCAATATTCCTTAGTGTTTGAAATGTCCTTAAAATCCTTTCCCCTGGATTCCTGCAACCCTTGTCCAGTCACTTCTTGTATTCAGCCTTATGGAATTTGTATCCTACAGAGTTGCTCTCCTCTTTAAAATCTTGCAAGGACTACACCGCCTGTGCATGGCATTTGCCAAGGAAGTGTTTAAGGACTGACTTTTCGTACGGTTAATTTTCTAAGACACATTTCTAAGAACTCATTAGTCTACAGGACAGAGTCAGAGCTCCAGAGCGCAGCATCTAAAGGCCCCATGATACTGCCAGAGTCTGAGTGTTGTGTCTGCCAATGGCTCGTGTGGCAAAGCTTGGGCTCTATGTGGTGCTATCAGGAGGTGGTGAGGCCATTGGGAGGTGGGTGTAGACGAGATCTTTGGGTCATGGAGGGTATGCCCCTGAAGGAGACTGTGCCTCTCCCTACAGCTCCATACCATCCCACTTTTGTTCCCCAGCTATGGGTGGTCCTGCTCCTCTGTGATCACCCCACCTTGATATATCCCCTCATCACAAGCCCCAAAGTGACAGGAATCAACTAATCCTGGGCCAGAACCTTGAAAATTATGAGCCCAAGTCAGCCTTTTGTTCTTTATGATTAACTCAGATACCTGTTGAAGGGATAGAAAGGTGACTTCCAACAAGTCAAGCCTGACCGCAGCACCCTGGCCTCACCCCTAGAGTGATGGAGGAGAAGTTGTATGCACCATACCTCAAACTCACCGTCCTCTCTTCCTCTCTCACTGTTGCTCATGCAGTGTCCTTCAGTAGAACTCTTTCCTCTGTACACCCTGATCACAGCATAGTGGGCACCTTCTCCAGGAAGCCCACAAAGTACACACGAGACAGGTGTAAGACAGCTGGGACCCACTTACCTGTCTATCACAAAGAGAGCCAAGAAGAGTACTGTGAACCATTAAAGCTGGCTTGGGTACCATCTAGGTCTGCTTTCTTCTCTGAGGGATACAGCAAAGGAAAAACTACCTTTAGAAGGATAAGCTGGGGCTGGAAAGAGGGCTCAGAAATTAAGAGCACTGACTGCTCTTACAGAAGACCCACATTCAATTTCCAGCACCCACAAGGCAGCTCACCCCCGTCCATAAAGTAACTTCAGTCCCAGGGATCTGACGCCCTTACACAGACGTACATGCAGGTAAAACACCAATGAACACAAAATAAAAACAATTACTTTGAAGAAGAAGGATGGACTGATAGAAAGGCCCAGGAAAGACCTCTACAACCAAATGCAATCTTTGCCCAGCCTCCCAGCCCACCTAAGTGCATCTTCCCAGCTGCAGGGTCAGTGACTAAATAGAGGGGGTTAAAGCAGGTCGGGGTGGCTTTCCAATGTTCCCAAAGTCAGAAGTTCATATTTGTGGATAAGATCAAAAAACAACCAAGAGAAAAATGGATTTCTCTTACATGAAACATATTTCAGATTAACCCTATCTGGAAAACGGGACATTTCAAGCCATCCAAAGGGTTAGATTTAGACACCGTGACCCTGCCAACCTCCTGACAGCAGTTAATGCCCTCTGAGATCCTGTTTGTGGATCCAAGGGGAGACAACAAATCCTAGTGTGAACCAGAGTGGCCTCTGTTCCTGGCTTTAAAGGATGTGGTTCCAGAAGTCTCTCTCCGTGAGTTTTGTCATCATAGGAGCTAAACTGTTGGACTCTAGCGTCCAAACACCGAGAAGGAGTCGCCCCCAGAGACCACCTCACACACCACAGCCGATGCAAAAGCATGAGGATTTTATTAATTCTGTCATGACAGGGTTCCCCAGCATTTGGGAAGCCGAGGGACCTCGAATAGCTGGTACAGTCTACTTTTAAAGGGGCCACAGAAGCAAGGGGGGTTGTTCTTTGACTATTCTGATTGGCTTATTTGAAAGGGCTATTACCAATAATTGACTGGAGAGCTGTTGCCAGATCAGATGAGGTAAGAGGTCATTTTGACCCCATTTCCCAGGGGACTGAATCAAAACATACGTATATGGGTAATTGTTCAGGAACTGAGTACGTGCGGGTGTAGCTGTTAGGTCCTTGGTTCCCAGGGGAGGAGGGGAAGCACTATGGCACAGAGGCTGAGAGGATTCAGAATTGTCAAAAATGGCTTCAGGATTGTCTTAAAGTCTTACAAAACAACTTCCTAGTAGTCTTCTTCCACATTTTCCCTGAGCCCCTTTTGGCTATTCTAGTCAGAAGGTGCTTGGACCAACACTCAGCCTCCATTTCTCCTTTTCAGCATGATGCTTTGCAGCAATGTCCTCCGACTGAAATATTTCCGTAATAGATGGAGGTCCCCTAAGACTCAGAAAACAAACTCCCAAGTCTCAGTACTTGAAACTTACAGGATTCACACCCTACCCCACCCCCAAGGCTATAAATAAGCAAGGATTGCAAGCAAAAAGGAGACTCTTGCTGGAAGTCCTAGGATGTAACTGTTGTGAGTCAATACCCATGCTGGGATGACGTGGTCGCCTCTGAGTCATCCATGCTCCTGAAGTAACCCCAAGACGGACTCTGGTGGAGTCGTTACTTCAGTCCACGGTTGATGGCCTAGCTGGGGTGAGCATTTATTCGCATCCCTCCAGAAGACAAAGTCATAACCATGTGATGACCAGCACTCTGCTCGGCCACCTACTGCTTAGGGGCCCTTCCTTCCTTGCCCATGCTCATTCCACTGGCTCCTCCTCCTTTCTGGTTAGTCTCCATCTTCCTCGCCTTGGATCCTCCAGAGCCAGACGCTGAGTGCCACAAGCTTGTTTCTTCAGACAGTCCGTCAACAGCTGGTCTCCCAGTACAAGGCCAGCGGTCTCTCCTCCATCTCAACCCCAGCTTCCAGTGACCCACCTCTTTATGAGGTTGTAGAAAAGTCAGCCTTCCACACTACTCTGTCAGCAAATGTCAGCTCCATTTGTTTAAGGCCTTCCACTTATCCATCTGGGCTCCAGTTCGTCCATCTGGACGAAATACTACACAAGGCTCGGATCTGGGGTGCGTGTGTGTGTGCATGCGTGAGTGAAAGGAACTTCTGTACTATGTAAGCCCCAGGGGTGAGGTGGAGGTGTGGTATTGTCGGGCCTCCTGGGGGGGGGTAACTCTCCCTCACAGGCTAATGAGAGGACTAAGTGGAAGGCACACAGCCATACAATGCTCGCTGCCTATTGGCTGAGAGGTCCAGCCCAGTCCCACTGCTCAGCCACACCATCCACTGTCCTCCCATCCCTCCACATCTGGGGCTATCGGGAGGACACAGGTGACCCTCTCCCTTCCTCTCCGTGGGATCCTCACACTCTGTACCCTCTTTTTATTTTACCCTCTTGCTAGTTTATGGGGCTATAAATGCTTGCCTCACTGAAAATGGCTAAACTAATAAGTAATAATTCTTCTCTAGAAAAAGGAACCACTTTCCAAGCGGGAAACACTCAAAGGCATTTGAGGCCACATTCGCAGGCAAACAGCTCAGCGGGGGCCACCTCCTCTCTGGAATCAGGGACGTCTTCATAGATTTTAATCACATTTCTCAAAAAGAAAAGCAAGACTTATTCTCCCATGAGAAACTCATCCCGAGTTTATGGCGAACAGAGCCAGCTGGGTTGAATAGCAGAGAAACAAAACCTGCAGGGACAATTGTAGCCCTTGTGCAGTGGGGCATGAGCCAGCACCAGGCACCATGGTGCAGACATTGTGTCGCCCTCCCCTGGTGTCCCCTGAGACAGAGCTCGCCATGGCAAACCACCGGCGGGGATCAACAGCACCGAACCCCCATCGGCCTCAGCCCTCATTTTAAATCTCATCCTTTGAGAGTGGAAAGAACGCTTAGACTCAGTTGGTCCGTGGACCAACTCACTTGGAATCCACATCTATAGGGAAGTTACTGAGCCTTGGTCTCAACAGCCCCACATGTAAAAGAGAACCAATGCTCTCCATTCTGATGACCTCCAAGGCTTCTGCGTGTAACCCAGAAAGCGAGCAGACGGGATGCAGGAGCCCTCCCCAGTCATCACTTTCTGGAGTGCGAAAGCTATACACACTGTGCCATGCTGTCTTCCTGCTTAGCTGGAGGGGTGGAAGACAAAAGCCCATACAATGTTCACCGCGATACAATGCTCACTGCCCATTGGCTGAGCGCTCCAGCCCAGCCCCACTGGTCAGCCACAGTCCAGTCAATGCTTCCAATAGCTACAGGAACTCAGTGGGACACTGGCTTTTCTACCTCATGACCCTGGTGAGGTTTCTGTGACTGCCTTCTCTCTAGGAGCCTTGCTCAGAGACCTACACTTGTGACTAGGACACCGTGGTCTGCCGCCAGGTGTGACAGCATGAATCAACCTTGCTGGAACTCTGAGCAGCCTGAACAGCTCACCCCGTCCCTTCAACCTGACCTTATGCCTGAGGGTGGAGGTGGGGGCTGGTGACAGCTCCAAGAGCATTCACAACCACGTTCCCTTTAACCATAACTGAGGTGCAGGCAGACACCTTGTCAGAAATGATAGTGACCAGTGATCCATGCTTGCTTACACGGGGGTGAGG
>NC_022009.1:40530020-40540908 GCF_000317375.1 Microtus ochrogaster | reverse complement strand
GGGTGGGGGTGGGGTTAGTGTGAGAGGGACTGAGGCCATATTGCCTGCTCCTTCACACTTCATTAGGGGATTTCCAGAATGAAGCTCTCTCACTTCAGGGTGGTGGGAGTGCTCCCCAGAGACACTTAGCAAGGTCTGGAGAAATTGGTTTTTTCCATGGGTGGTGCTCCTGGCATCTAAACTGATAAAAGCCAGAGGTGCAGCTAAGCAGCCCACAGATAAGAGCAGCTCTCTGCAATAAGGAAAGATCTGGTGCACAATGCCAATGGGGCTAAGGTGGGGGGCCCTGGCTAGACGGTAGTGAGGGATGACAGAAATACTCCATAGCTAGCAAGATGCTGCTAGCCTTTACTTCTCTTTCTTTAATGGCAAATGGTCCTAAAAGGGGGTTCCTGACCAACCACAGTGGGCACTGTGAACCTAGTATGGGGTAGGGGTGGGGGTCATCACCAAAATGAGGGTCTCTAGAATATGGTTGTGAGTGATGGGCTTATGAGATTCATGCTGAAATAGTACACAGGTGCATCCAATTCTATTTTGGTAGCCAGTGCAGGACATGGCAAGATTTGTTCTGACTAGACATTCCTTCACTCCCAAAGTCTCTCTTTGCTTTTCCACGTCAGAAGTCTTCATGTATACAAACCATGCACATTTATGAATCATGATGCCAGCTCAAGAGGATATTAAGTTTGAGGGAGACCCATCATTTGTGTACTCGTCGATCTGTCAAGAGAAACATGTTGAGTGCCTTTTATACCCAAGACCTGAGGCTGCAGCCTGGAATTCCAAGAGGACACACAGACAGGAGCAGACACCTGCAGAACAGCAGCTGCATGGGCTGAGGTTGAGTTGGTGTGGTGGTGTGACAAAGGATGGCTAGGAGTCCCTCAAGCCTGTTCCTGTCTTCCTCCTACACACACGCATGTACGTGCGCGCACGCGCGCGCGCGCGCACACACACACACACACACACACACACAGCTACATTCTGTTTTTAGGCCCTCTCAACATTGGGCTGTGTGCCAGAAGGGAAGAGCATCACTGGACTTGCCCTGGAATAGTCTCTTATGCTTGGCCTCTGTCGTCTCCCTAATTCCTATCCAGATACAGGGGACCTGGCATGGTACCCTGAGATCCTATTTACAGCTGCACTGTAAATGAGATGGCCAGAGGGTGCATTCTTCAACAGGAACCCACACCGTATTGTCAGGTCTGAGAGACACAGAATGGACACGATGCATGGTGGGTGGGAGAGTACTGGATGGATAGGAAGTTCAGAGAGGCTGAGGCGTCTCGTGATCCACCGTCTTCAAGGCAGAGACAAGGAAATCTGAACATGTGATTTAGTCCACGTGAGTTGGCCCAGGCCAGAGGACATGAATAGTACAAGGTGTAGCCCAAAGGCCTGACACCCAGAGTGCGGATGTCCAAGGCCAGAAGAAGACAGACACACTCTCTCTACCATTTTGTTCAATTTAGGTGCTCAACATATTGGAGAAGGTGATTTTTTCCCCTCAGTCTACTAAGTCAAATACCAGTCTTGAGAAATGCCCTCAGATGTGCATAGAAATGGTATTTTACCAACTGTCTAGGAATCCCTTAGTCCAATCAAGTCGGTAGATAACATTCACCATGCCCACACTGGAGTGAGGAAGGAGTCTGTACTATGTTAAGCTATTGACATGTGGGGTTTTTCTCTGCTACAGTGGATAATGTAGCATGTATTAGGATGAGACTTGTCCTTAGGTCGTCATTTCCATGAAGCTGGTTCTCTTGTGGAGACGTCATTGCACAGGGGAGGTGTGTCACACTCCAGGGTACATCTTTCTGAATTCTTGCTATGGTTGCTCCAAACTGTCTAGATAGGAGAGGCTTGAATATGCCAATCTTCCCGATCTTCCTGGAAGAGGAGCAAAGAGACTTGTCTCCTTAAACATCCTGCAGAAGTACAGACTTGCTTGCTGGTGGTGGTGCACGCCTTTAATCCCAGCACTCGGGAGGCAGAGGCAGGCAGATCTCTATGCATTTGAGGCCAGCCTGGTCTACAAGAGCTAGTTCCAGGACAGCCAGGGCTACACATAGAAACCCTGTCTTGAAAAACCAAAAAAAGTACACTCATCCAAATCTCCATATAACTACATATAAGAGTTCTGAAGCTACTTACAACACAAGGACTAGGGGTAAAAAATGCCCATTACTCCATTTCAAAGACAGTACAAAGCCTTCCTCTCCCAAGCAACTATATAGAAAGTGGGTTTTTTTCTATTGCTGTGATAAGACACCATGACCAAAGCAACTTAGAGAAGCATTGCAGAGGGTGAGAGTCCAATGCCCATCAGGACAGGAAGCATGGCAGCAGGGAGGCAGGCAGGCATGGCACTGGAGCAATAGCTGAGAGCTTACATCTTGAGCAATAAGCACCAGAGGGAACTAATTGAGAATGGACTGGACTTTGCAACTCCAAAGCCTACCACAGGGACACCCCCTCTTCCAAAAAGGCCACATTTCCTAATGCTTCCCAAACAGCTCCAATAGCTGGGGACCATGTATTCAAACATACGAGCCCATAGGGGTCATTCTCATCCAAACCGCTGAACTGGGTTTTGATTCTAGGCTCAGATAGTTAATGTGTGGTGTTAAACAAATTACTGGGGAGACTAGAAACCAGAAACGGACTTGAAAATTATAGGGTAAAAAGACCACCGGCCCAAAAAGAACAGGTTTTCTTTTTCTTGGCCAAAAGTCAAAAATGTCCCTGAGCCTTTGGGCAGCTTTGTCCTTGTGAAAGCCAGAGGTACCTGAAATGTTTAAGCTAAAGTAGCTGTGATTGATCCCTGGCCAGAGAGCTTTGGGGCACCAGAAGAGGCGTCTGTTCTATCTTTACCTCTTTTCCCCTAAAGGACCCCCTTTCCTGGAAACCATAGCGAGGACATCATTGAAACTTCAAGGCAGCGCAGCACCTGAAATGGAAGCTGGACTGACCATTCCACCCCCTCCACACAGTAGAATCCTAGTGACACAGATGTCCTCGATGCCACCTTCTGTCCAGGCCCCTCTCCTGCTGTGCTCCTCCGCCTTCTTGTTCCTCTGCTCCCTATAAAATACTTCTGAATCTCAGCCTGTGGTCTGTGCATTCTATCCTTCATATCTGAGGGACAAGGACCTGTAATACACCAGCTTGGGCTGGCGTTGGTGGTCATTGAGATTCTGAGGACCTCAGCTCCCCGAGGTCCTCAATCTCTCCAGGAGTTAGGAAATGAGTAATGGGAATTTCTCTCCAAGATATCCCAATATTCCGGTATTATTACATCTTCGTGCTCAGTCTGCTCCTGGCATGAGGGACCTTCCTCATACATTTCTACACGGAGAACATCGATCCGGGTCCCAGCGCTTCCTGATGGCCATCAGATTCATTATGATTTCCAAACACTCAGCATTTAGCACGGTGTCCCAGAGCAGAGAGTCTGCTGGTAGAATGAATAATTCATTAAAAATCACCCAAGGCAGAGGAACACAAGGGGAGAGAGATTGCTCACCCAAAGCTGATTCAGCTACCATAATTAATTCTGAAGATGCATTTTGTTGGCATCTTTTCAGGGAGGATTCTCCCCTAGACTTAATTAGGTAAGCAAAGTCAACATCTTATCAGAGTGCTTATCCTTTTTCATGCTCTTCTAAAAGAAAGAAAGAAAGAAAGAAAGAAAGAAAGAAAGAAAGAAAGAAAGAAAGAAAGAAAGAAAGAAGAAAGAAAGGCTGGGATGTGTTTTGTTTAGCACAGCAAAAGTATTATCCTAGGTCTTTGCAGAACAAAGTACCAGCTAGCTATGCTGTCTGCTCCTAAAAGCAAAGCAGAGGACAGATAACCTTAAAGACCCAATGGGAGGTACCTGTGCAGCGACAAGAAGGCTCAATGGCCACAAAACACCTAGCCCTGTGTGATGGTGCATGCCTTTAATCCTGATCTCGGGAGTCAGAGAAAGGTGCATCTCTGTTGAGTTCCAGGCTAGCCAGGACTATCCAGCAACAAAGGGTTCAGAGGTCAAGAGCACTGGTTACTTTTCCAGAGGTTTGATTCCCAGCACCACGTAGCCACTCACAACCATAGGTAACTCCAGTCAGTCTCGGAGGATCTGATGCCTTCTGGCTTCTACCAGCGCGGCATGTACACAATACACAGATATGCATGCAGGTAAAACCCCATACACATAAAATAAAAACAAAAAGAAGAACCTGAAGAACAATCTCAAGTTTAGGAAAAGTCAGGCCCGGTTCATATTCAAATCACCCAAGATTTGCAGCTAGGAGTCAAGGCTCCACCCCAACCACCTCCCTGGGAAACCAGTGACCATGCCTAGGTTTTTCATCAGTACCTCCCTCATCCAGGAACCGATGCAAACACAATTCATACCTGAGTACCAATCCCAGAGGTCTGTGAGCACAGTCTGAAGCCCAGATGTCATATCAGAAGATGAATGAACCAAGGAGCTGGGAGGAACTCACAGCAAATGCTTCTACTATTCCAAGGGGGGGGGGGGACCCTCTTGTAAGGGCAGTCAGATGAGTCTTCTAGTTGCAGAAGGAGAGAAAATCAATACTACCCTTTGGGATCAAATCAGTGTCATAATGCTGTGTGTTTTCATGTTGTTGGTAAAATATCTCAGGGCTGGCGTGAGTGAAGGTAAAGCGATCAGCATAACCAAAATCCTAGATGAGCTACAGCTGGGCAGCGCCAGCGAATCCCTGTGCTCTCATTGGTTGGAAACCCTAAGCAGGCACAAGGCAGCTCCTCAGACAGTCCTGGGCCCTGGAAAGCTGAAGGTTTATGGGTTGAAATGATGGACTCAGAGACTTAGGGCTCTAAGGCAAGAACTAGAGACTTGTGGCTCCTGGCCTCAAACGTCAAGGACTTCAAGTTCTAGATACTCCAGGAAGGCCTACCGCTCTGAGCAGCCTGGCACTAGGCAGCAGCTGTGACGGCAGCCATCAAAGCCGGGAAGTACTGAACCTCCTCAGCCTTGGTGGGGGGGGGCGGGGAGTAGCAGTATCTCATGTGCTGCTCTTTGCTTTCTGCAGTCTTGACTGGCTCCTCCACCTTCTCTTTCTATCTGTCCTCGTTGCCCCCTTCGGTCCTGGAACACCACAGCGGCTTTTCGTCACGTGACCAGCACAGCCTTCTCTACATGATTACAAAATCGTAAGTATACAAAGAAACGGAACCTCTTATTTGGCCTTGTGTTGTGTGGCTTACTCAAAACCTAAGCTGCTCGTCCTGGTGTTATAGCCAGGAAGAGAGCGCAACTTTAAAATGAGGGATCGTATTTACACTAGTCACTGGCCTCTTGCCATTACTGAGGAAGCATTTCCCCCTCCTGCCTTGAATAAGAAAATCTGCAGGTTTACCTAAGGTTCGCCAAGCCTGTCTTGCCTGGAATGCGGCCTTCCAAAGGCGCTGTGAAGCAGCTGTGGCTGAGTCAAGGCCTCGTGGAGCTAAGATGGAGACGTCATCTGTAGCATCTTGAAGCTGTGGGGTTGTTTTTTTTTGAGTGGTCAGTATCCCAGACAACTGGACTTCCTTGAAGATCCAGCCAGTCCCAGAGAAGGAGCCGCTCAGCTAGCCATGACCTACTCCAGGCTGTTAGGTAAAAGAGTCTGCCCATTGCCCCTCAAAGGCCAGAGAGGCCTGCCTATTCCTGACAGTTTCAATCATCCCCAGAAAACAACAAAATTATAGGACACTTACACCTAACCACCACTCAAACAAAGCTAAGAGCATTTAAACAGCAGCAGCATCTAAGACTAACAGTGCATGTCCCCTGCCACGGTACCCTCAGGACAGCGGGGTCTCTCTGTCTCATCCCTGCCTTATATTAACAGTATGGATGAAGCCACACCGTCAACAACCTCTGCACAAAGAGGTCCAACTATCACAAAGGTGTTCCTTTTGGACCTATTTCCCTTGATAATTCAAATACTTCAGAATGTTTGCAACCCGGGCTGGATGTGGTAATTCACGCCTTTAATCCCAGCACTCGGGAGGCAGAGGCAGAGAAATCTGTGAGTTTGAGGCCAGCCTGGTCTACAGAGTGAGTTCTAGGACAGCCAGGGATACACAGAGAAACTGTCTTGAAGAAACCAAGAAAGTAAAAATAAATAAATAAATATAAATAATAAATCTTTGCATCTTGATTGTGCTGCCCAGCATAGGGACTATGTCACCATTTTTCTTCATCTGTGAATGATGGGGATCTCCTTCCAGGGCTTCTGGAGGGCCCAGGTTTAATGGATACCAACAATCTGGTTGGCCTTGCAGCGCCCCCAGAGAGGAGACAGGAGGAAGAAGGGAAAATCACGTGTTTGTTCTCTGGGGGTATAATTTAAATACCCTGTGGGAGGGGTCTTGAGCATCTCTGGGGAAGGGTCATCATTTGGAGGGCTTTCTCGGAGGTAGAGTCTGGACTGAGGCAACTCCCAAAGGAGAGGGCTTGGGGTGGAACCTCCATCCAAACATTCCAGACTCTTTAGATATATGGATGCCAGCGGTCGGGTGAAGCCTTAACCCAAACATTCCAAACTCCCTGGATATATGGATGCCAGGGCTGGGGTGATGATTCCACCCAAAAACCAGCCTAATTTAGACCAATTTTAAGTTACTACTAGAAGATTGCAAAGATAGAGCTGGCAAAAATCCCAAGCAGCAGTGGACTTGGCAAGAGAAGTTGTGAGTTCACCTTTTCTCTCTCTCTTCTTCCCTGGGATTCCTGCAACTCCCCAGTAAGGCAGCTCCAGGATTCCAGTGGGAGGGAGCAGGCTTGCAAACCCAGCACTTTCAGCATCAGGGAACTCACAAACCCACTGTGAGTTGGCACCTTTTCCTCAAATCAAAGTGCTGTTTCTTCTCCAGACAGAGCACCAAGTAACCAAAGGGAATTAAATTAATAACGGACAAAGACCTGTGCCCGCCTTTCTGTGAATCACTCCGGCACCACCGATGCCCTCAGCTTCTGTGGTGATCAACTGCGGTTTTCACCTGGGGACAGGAAGCCCACTGTCTGTCTGTCTGTGTAATTACCCTTGTTACCCATGAGTATCTGGAGCGGAGGAGGTCCAGGAAGGGCTTGTCCATGGCTAAGCCTAAATTATAATACAATGATTATTCATGGAGTATTCAAACACATCTGGACTTTTTTTTTAAAATCTAGCATTTGTATGGTAACCATCCTATTTTGCTTTCACAGCTCTTTGAACGTCAAATCATTTTCTTCACTCTGCAGATGAAGAAACTGAGGCTCAGAAAAGGAAGTAGTCCCATGAGAATGCTACCGTGACTACATCTCTCAATAGCCTGACATCACACTGGAATTGTTTAATCTCCTTGAAACAAAACTATACTGCACAAGTCAGAAATACTTCTCTGGACCGAAAGAAGGGCCATCGTTGACCTGTGTTTTTCAAAGGTTACTTCTTGTCTAGCCTTCCTGGTTGTCAAGGGTACTCATGCTGGGACCTCTCCAGGTCACATGATCACTCGCACCTGTCTTTTAAACCAATGACAATCCTCTTTCGCATAACTGGCAGCGTCCCGTATGGCTTTTAATACTGCTTAGTGGTCCTTTAATCTTAACCATAGCATCTCTGAGCCAAATGACAATAGACAAACAGCAAAGGGCCAGTGCTATGAGCACACCCATGCCGATTTCCCACAAACAATACTGCTGGCTCATGTGTATCTGAGTACACATGTTTACACACATGTAAACCACACAAATAGAAATCTCCCCCAAACTCGGCAGCTCAAACCCCGTCTTTCACGGCCAGGCATCGGTTTCTCATCACGGTGGTTTCTTTCATCTGCTTCATAGGGTTGTTTCCCACTTAAATGTGTGGTTTAGGCAGGGCTCGGATTCATCTCAATTTCACTTGCTCTCCTCCTACACAACCACATAAAACATCATCCATTGCTTTCCTTCTGCTCAGAGAAACAGATGGATGCAAGAATTTAGGAGAAATTCTTTGGGGCAGCTTTTGCCTCTGACAAAACTGTATGACTTTGACTTCTAATGCACCATGTTCCCCATGCTGCAGCCACCACCTCTGCCTCTTGCTTTCTCTCACTGGAACTGATTCTGAGCTCTCCCCGACCCACATTACCATGTAGATTTGGTTAGCTGTGCTGGGTACCACGCTGCGAGAATGTGTCGCATTTTAGTTATGCATTGCTTCATGAGACAGCTAGAGAATTTTGAAGAAGAATCTTGAGTCATAAGAGATAAATGGAGTTGGTTCTAGTGGAACAATCTGTAGTCTCAGCTACTGGGGAGGCTGAGGCAGCAGGATCAATTTCAAGGTTTGCCTGGGTTACAGAGAGTTCAAAATCAGTCTGGGCAACTTACCAAAATGCTATCTTAAAAGAAATGGTTTGAAAAGAAAAAAGAAAGAAAAGGAGCTTGTGAGAAACCGAGATATGGCTCTGTAGTGAAACTTAAAAGGTCCCAGGCTCAAACCTTAGTCTATATAGTTAAAAAAAAAAAAAGTCAGGTGGTGGGTCTTGGTAGCCCACACCTTTAATCCCAGCACTTGGGATTAAAGCACACAGAGGCAGGTCGATCTCTGAGTTTGAGCCCAGTTTGGTCTACAGAACAAGTTCCAGGACAGCCAGAGCTACAGAGAAACCCTGTCCCAGAAAACCAAAGATAGAGAGAGAGAGAGAGAGAGAGAGAGAGAGAGAGAGAGAGAGAGAGACAGACAGACAGACAGAGACAGAGAGACAGAGAAAGAGAATGAGGGGCTGAGTGGTTAAAAGCAGGAGTTGTTCTTAGATGACCCCAGATTTGGTACCCAGACCTACACAGTGGCTCCTAACCATCCACAACTCCAGTTCCAAGGGCTCGGATGCCATCTTCTGACCTCCATGGGCACGGGCACTGCATGAACACAGTATGAACACATACCTCCAAGCAAACACTCACACACATAAAGAAACCTAAAAAAATCAACAAAAGAATCTTTAAACTGGAATATAATTTTTCCATTTAAGTTTAAATCCTTGAAATGCCCATCTCCCACATGGCAAAGCCAACACAGAGGCACAGGCACTGTCGGAGCACACTGTGTCCCAACACAGAACACCATCAGACAGCTTAAGCTTCCTCCACCTGACAGGAGACAACTGACACCATGTGGTTTTATCTATTTGTGTTTTCTTTACTTCTAATAATGCTAAATTCCTTCACGCAGACTTAGTGGGCGAACATATCTCCTCTTGGGATGTTCCTACTCAGTCTTCACCAGCGCTCCTTTTCCTTGAACAGTTTGCCTAAGTCCATGGTCTGTCACCTGTGTTGATGCAGAGACAGAATATTGCACATATTTTATGATATATAAATTATTTTAAAGTAAAGCCTGGCTCATTTTACTTTTAAAAAAACAGTTTTCAATTTAGCATCTTTCCCATTCTAAGATCTTTCACAGATCTTAGGTCTCAGGGTTTTCTTGTTTGTTTGTTTTGTTTTGTTTTTCAAGACAGGGCGTCTCTGTGTAGCTCCAACTGTCCTGGAGCTCACTCTGTAGACAAGGATGGCCTCGAACTCAGAGGCTGTCCTCCTGCCTCCGCCCCCTCGTGCTGGGATTAAAGGTGTGCACCACCACCACCCAGAGGGTCTCAGTTTTTAAAGATGTACTTCTCCACGGTCATAAAAATAGTTTCTATGTTTTCATCCCAATAAGTTTAGGACTGTGTTACTCACTTGCTTGCCCCATGAGTGAATTATGGAGACAAAAAATATAATTCCTGAAACAAAACCTTGGTTGGGTGTGATAAGTAAGATAGCAACTAGAGATGAAGAATTAATCACTCACTGAAAAGTCAGCGTAAGAAGTCTCCTGGGATACATCAGCTAGAAGACAGAGGACAAACACTAAGATATGGAGGAGGACTCAAAGGTATCAACGCTCTCTCGATAAGACCTGAAGAAGAGGAAGATGAAGAAGTGTGAGAAAGAGAATACTTGAAGACATAATAGCTAAGAACTGTCTGGATCTAAAGAAAAAACATCTTGGATCTCATGGATGAGAACAAGCATGTGGCACCAGCCCCTGCTCTGTAATGGACCCTAGCACACAGCAAAAGTCGATGAGACCAAAAGACAGAGCTAGATACTAAGAGAAAGAGTGACAAAGACAGATATGTAAGAACGGGGGAGAAAAACTGTGACTGATAAACCAACAATTAAAATTAATACAAGAGTCTAATAGGGATGCTAAATATAGGAACACCACCAAAACTCAGTATCAGTCCATTGTGTCAGAAACTAGCATTAAAAATACAAGCATAAGACCTGAGTTTGAATCTCCGGCGCTCGTGTAAAAAGTCAGGCCTGGTTGCCCATGCATTACCTCAGCATTAAGAGGTGGGCACAGGAGCATCCTGACGGCTTGCTGGCCAGCCAGCTTAGCCCAAATAGCAAGCTTCCTGTTCAGAGAGAACCTGATTTGAGGCGAGACAGAGAGGAGAAGAGCAGTGGAGGAAAACACTGGGTGTCCTGCTCTGTTCTCTGTCCCGTGTGCACACACATGGGCATACATGCCAACACACACACCGGTCACAAAACTATAAAATACCAGAACTGTGCCAAACAAAAATACAACAGCCCTGTAAGGAAGACATTACAAAACCCCGATAAAGACTGGTTTCTGCCTGGTGTCTACATTCAGTAAGATGTCAGTAAACTTCCCCGGACACTAACAATTAATGCAAAGATGCAAATGTTCATAGGCAGTTAAAATAATTTTGAAGAAATAAAAAAGGCAGGGTCTCCCTGGAATTTCAAATCCATAAATTGATTTAGAAGCATGGTTTTATCACAGAAACAGAACAGAACAGACAGAGCACA